>NC_037677.1:114501225-114529355 GCF_003255815.1 Theropithecus gelada | reverse complement strand
GAAGGAAGGAAGGAAGGAAGGAAGGAAGGAAGGAAGGAAGGAAGGAGTTAAAAAAAAGACTGGCATTACCACACACAAGCTGTATGACTTGGGCAAGTTAGTGGCCTATTATGTGTCCCAGTTCCTCATTTTAAAACTGAGCATAATAATAGTGCTGATTTTGGGTACAAAGGTGTAGTTAGTTAGAAGAAATAAGACCTCGTGTTTGACAGATCAGTAGAGTGACCCACAGTTAACAATAATCTATTGTACTTTACAAAAGAGCTAGAAGAGAATAATTCAAATGTTCCTAGCATAAAGAAAAGACAAATATTTAAGATGATGGCTATCCCAATTACCCTAATTTTATCTTTACACATTATTTGAATGTATCAAAATATCACAGAACCTCCAAAATATGTACATATATTATACATCAGTAAAAAATATAATCCCTCCAAAATACTACTGATGTCATAAAATATTACTTGCAAGGCTCAAATGAGTCACTTTACAGAAAGCACCTAGACCACAGAAGTAGCACCTCCTATGTTTCAGCCATGATTGCTCCTCTGATCAGACCATGCATGCTCGTTGAAATCAATGCAAAAGGTTCAGTAAAGGATGAGGGTAGAAAGTGAAAATTGCCTTCATTCCCTCTCCCCTGAGATAACACTCTTCCTATATGATGCCATTCTTTTATTCATGTCTTAGTGAAGATAAATATGCCCAGAAATATAATTTTATGTTAATGGATATTATATGCTTTTCTTTTTTTAATCAGTCATTTTAAAAAAATAATTTATTTTTGCGTTATTTCTCTCTCTGTCCCAACCCTCATCCACCCCTGTACCCAGGTCATCAGTGCTAAGAATCCAGTGTGCATCCTTCCACATCTTTCTGGATGTTTCTGTAGTTTATGCAAACCTGTGAGGCACGGCTTGCAAAACTCACTCTTTTGGTAAAATATGGTCACACTTTTCACATTTCTCTGCGTGTGAGTGTATAGGTTTTCTTTTCCCTTATTAATAACAGGTACCAGCAAGCAATCCCTCCAGATCAGCTTGTAATAGATCTAACTCACTCTTTTTAGTGATTGTATAATATTTTGCACTTCTACCCTGAGTTCATGCATTCTGCCATTGATCAGCACTCAGTCGCCTTGTTTCCACGTGTATATGTGTGCATACAATCTTATATGCACAGAGCTCTCATTTTAGGTATAGTTTTTCAGGAATGAGATTGTGGGTCAGTGTGTGTATTTTTACCTTTATGGAGAGCTTGGGGAGGTGGCTCAAGGGGCCTTGGAAAACAGTCAAAGACATAGACACTATCCCAAGAAGGAATGAGATCAACCTATCCAGCTTTTCAAATCTGTAAACTTTGAAATCAGCCTACCTGGGAAGAGTGACTTATTTTATGTCACATATCCAGTGAATGGCAGAGCTGGACTTGAGCCTAGGGCTTCTGGTTTGTGGTCCATTGCTCTTTCCACATGGACAGAGGAAGTGACATTTGAACTCAGTCTTGAAGGATGACCAGAATATAAAAGGTAGAGAAGAGGGCAAGGGCATCTCAAGTAGAGCAAAAAGTATGGGCAAAGGCCAGGCTGGTGTAAAAGAGCATGGTGCAGGAAGGAATGGTGGGTCTTACTGCTTAAGCCTAGGGATCTAGCAGGGGGCACAGATGGTGGTGCCAGCTACGGGGAAACATCAGATTTTTAAACTGATTTTATCACGAGTGTGTGTTTTGATTTTCCTTTTGTCTGTTTGTTTGCTTGTTTTTGAGATAGAGTGTTGCTCTGTTGCTCAGGCTGGAGTGCGGTGGCACGATCACAGCTCGCTGCAGCCTCTGCCTTCTGGGCTTAAGCAGTCCTTCTGCATCACCCTCATGAGTAGCTGGGACCACAGGTGCACACCACCTTGCCTGGGTAATTAAACAATTTTTTTTGGTTTTTTTTGTAGAGACAAGGCCTCACCGTGTTGTCCAGGTTGGTCTTAAACTCCTGGCCTCAAGTGATCTTCCCACCTCAGCCTCCCAAAGTGCTGGGATTACAGGTATGAACCACCGTGCTCAATCTCACATATGTGGTTGAGAGAGATCTCTCTGGTGGCAGGTAGCAGCCAGGAGGTTTAATTTACCAGAGCAATTGAAGCTGCAAGTCAAGGAGTCCAGGCAGGAAATTGGAGTAGAGAAATCAAGACATTTTAGGGTAAAAGCCCAAGGACATGATGACTAAACGCCTATGACATTGATTGTCTTGAGCACATGGTAGGCTCTCAGTAAATATTGAAGGAAAGAATCTCACAAGGGAAGCTGGTGATGATGGGGAAGGGTCAAATACGGACACTGAGGCTGAGTGAGTCATTGCCAAATTGCTGTGCCTTTTTTGAAGCAGTCACCCAAAGAAAGAGATACCATGGTGGCCCTTAGCCCCAGCACTTTGGAAATGTCTCCCCAAATTCTAAAGGATTACCCTGATCTCATGTTTATGAAGTAGGATCTGTTACATGAAGGACTATCTTTTACAGTCCCATGATCTTGGCAATGAACAAACATCTCAAATTGCCAAGAAGAAAGCCATGGTTCTATTATGAAATTAATTTTCCACTGATCCAGGACCAGAAGGCTGTTTGAAAGATAAGCGTTGATTGATGTGAGCATGAAGACTTCCATCCAGCTTTGCAAAATATGAGATCTGCAAATCTGCAAGTAGAAATAGAGTCTCTCTGGAAAAAATATTAATACTGTACCTTGGTGTTACTGGGTGATTGCTTTTCAACACCTGGGAGGACTTTTAAATGAACAATTCCTATTTATATCTTCCCCCAAATAGCGTTGGAACTCCCAGGCATCTTATAAAAGTTTGGAACAGGCCTGTGTTGCCAAGGTCATAACTTGATTAATCATACAGCAAGCGCAAGCCCAGGCATATTACAATTATAGAAGGATCATGTCGCAAATGATCCAGGCACCTGAATTGAGTGAAAATCTAAGTCCCAGGAGGCATTCTGAAAACAAAAATGCAAGGAATGAATCCAGAGGATGGTCATGAAATCTACAGCAGTTGGCGAGTTTAAGAAAGAATTGAGAAATGACAGATGAGAAAAGAAAGATAGAGGCAGGACCCCGAGAATGCATTTCCATGGCAGCTGTCAACTAGTGGGAGAGAGAGTGAACAGAACAGAGTACTGAGATGACAACGGAGTGCAAACTCGCACGTTGCAGACTCTGGAGAAGGGGAAAACCGAACGAGGCTTTGGAGGCACCCAGAAAATCCTTTTTGCCTCCCCATCTTATACAAAGGAGAAAACCCAGTTTCGATCCTGAAAATCAACCCAAAGCCCGCTTACCAGGATTTGATTTGATTTCACCAGGCTGCTCTTCATGCAGCCCCAGCCTGATTCTATGCCCATGCCAGGGACTGTGCAGGGAATTAGATGAACACAGATTCTGTTTCCATTTGCCCAAACATTGAAATAAGACTAGTGGTTCTGTGGAACATTGAGGCACAAATAGTGATTCAAGAACAAAGCGACAGTTTTTCAGACAGATGCAGGAAGTTTTCTTTTGGTGTTTTACAAACTGGCTTGGGAAGACATGAGAGGGAGCAGAACTCACAGTGATGGGCAAAATAATAGACACATCCCAAAGACAGCCACATCCTAATCCTCCTAGTCTGTGAATATGTTACCTTATATGACAAAAGGGACTTTGCAAATGTGATTAAGGTTAAGAACCTTGGGATAGGAGATGATCGTGGATTATCCATTTGGGGCCAATGCCATCGCAAGGGTCCTGGTAAGCAGAGAATCTTTCCTGGCTGCAGAGAATCAGAGAGACAGCAGCCTGAGAGACACCTGGCCCAATGCTGCTGGCCTTGAAGGTAGAGGAAGAGCCATGAGCCAAGGAATGCAGATGTCCTCTAGAAGCTGGAAAAGGCAAGGAAATGGATTCTCCCGTAGACCCTCCAGAAGGAACACAGTCTTGCTGACACCTTGGTTTGAGATTAGTGAGATTCCTGTCAGACCCTGAGCTCCAGAACAGTAACATGATGAGTTTGTATTGTTTAAAAACACTAAGTTTGTAGAATTACTTTTGGCAGTCACAGAAAATTAAGCCACTCATCAGGCTGGTGGAGAGAGAAGGCCCCCAAGATGAGAAGATCTCCCCCCAAAATAGAAAGAAGCAGAGTTCTGCCAAGATTTAATCTCAAGATTTGCCTTAGTCAGCTTGGGCTGCTATAACAAAATATAACATGATATAACAACATACCACAGACTGGATGGCTTAAACCACAGACATTTATTTCTAACGGTTCTGGAGGCTGAGAGGCCCACGACCAAGGTGAGGGCAGATTCAGTTCCTGGTGAGGGTCCTCTTCCTTATTCTCAGGTGGCTGCCTTCTTGCTGTGCCCCTACATGGCAGAGAGAGAGACAGAGCAAAAGAGAGAGAGAGAGAGAGAGACAAAGACAGAGAGAGAAAGAGAGAGAGAGAGCGTTCTGGCCTCTTCCTCTTCTTCTAAGAGCACTAACCTTGCCATGGGGGCCTCACTGTCACAACCTCATGTAAACCTAATCACTTCCCAAAGTCCCCGTCTCCAAACACCACCACGTCTCATGTTAGGGATTCAACATGCACATTTTAGAGGGGCACAGACCTTCAGTCCATAGTAAGATTCTTAAAAACATCGATGGGCAAGAATGAAAAGCAAAACAAAATAGAATATTTATCTAAATCTACAAGCAGGTGAATTTTCCTCAGGGGTAGACATTAAATGTTGATGATGACTGGTATAGTAAACTCTCTGAGATATTTCTTTTCACGTTGGGTGTACCTTGAACTTATTGTTTGTCATTGGAGAGGCGTGTACATCCTGGACAAGCTCACAACTATCATGGCTGGAAGCGCACAAGACTATGTGAAGCCTGTGTGGCTGCTCATTGCGATGGAGGAGGCACAAGGAGAGAAACTCGACCTGACCCAGGGAGGTTCCAGCTGGGTTGTCCTGTTGGTTTTTGTGTTCATCAAAGTAAATAAGTAAAGCAACCCTGAATTTCAGTCAACATAAGTCAGTTTCTCAACTCAATAACAATCCTGTCAGTTAACAAACTGTCGGTTTGGCAGTTGACATTCTACATAATGGCTCAGGGACCCAGGCTCCTTCCCTCTTGTATCTCTGCCCTTTCCTAGGGCCTTGATAAACTTTATTCCTGGCCAGTGGATGAGGAAAGATGGTGGAGAAGACCCACCTGCTTCTCCTCTGTCCCAAAGTTTTTTACTTTCACTCACATTCCACTGGTGAGCCACTGGTGAGACTCAATCATGTTGTCTTACCTAGATACAGGGGAGGTAGGGGCCTGTCTCTGCACTAAAGAAGGAGACACAGAAACCTTTGGGGCAGCTGGCAGTCTCTGCCATAGAGTTAAACACATTTGGAATTACTTTTAGCAGCCGCAGAAAACTAAGCCACCCATCAGGCTGGTGGAGAGAGAAGGCCCCCAAGATGAGAAGGTGGGGTTTGTTTTTGTTTTTGTTTGTTTTCGAGACAGGGCCTCACTCTGTCACCTGGGCTGGAGTGCAGTGGCGTAATCCTGGCTCACCACAGCCTCCATCTCCTGGGCTCAAGCGATGGCATCTAGTAAGATGTTGCCCAGGCTGGCCTCGGACTCCTGAGCTCAAGCGATCCTCTTTCCTTGGCTTCCCAACGTGCTGGGATTACAAGCATGAATCACCATGCCTGGCCAGATACTAAGTATTTTTAAGAGTCAGGGATCTAGACCCTGGGAAATGTACTGATATTGAATGATAATGTCTGATTTAACTGTCCAGCTATGAGCTGCAGAGAAGATCACTCTTTTGTGGGTAGCGTGTGTGTTTTTCCATCAGGGAATGAATATTGACAAACTCAATCACCCTGGAAGGAGCTACTCCGGGAAGAGGAAGGAAGACTGGAGAGGTGAGACCAAGAGCTAAGAGTCAGAAAAACTTCTTACTTTCTCTGGACCTCCCTGGTTGGGACTGGACTCTGAGGTGCAGAAGTAATTTTGATTTCAATGGCATAAGAGAGTGGTTGGTCACTGCCAAGTATAGACAGGTTGGGTGTTTTTCGTCTGTTTGTTTTTTGAGATGGAGTCTTGCTCTGTTGCCCAGGCTGGAGTGCAATGGCACAGTCTCGGCTCACTGCAACCTCAGCCTCCCGGGTTCAAGCAATTCTCCTGCTTCAGCCCCCAAGTAGCTGGGATTAGAGGTGCCCACCACCAAGTCCGGCTAATTTTTGTATTTTTAGTAGAAACAGGGTTTCACCATGTTGGCAAGGATGGTCGTGAACTCCCAGCCTCAGGTAATCTGCCCATCTCGACCTCCCAAAGTGCTGGGATTACAGGCATGAGCCACCACACCCGACCACGGTGGGTGTTAAGCAAGCTAATGTCCTTTCAAGTGGCCAGGGGATTTGGTCTAGACTTGCAACTTTTGAGAGCACCTCTGTGCAGAAGTAGTTGTAGCGGTGCTTTCTTCCATATTCTCCAAACGATTAGTAAAGCCCTCTTAAAAAGTGTGCAATGGTAGCAGTTCTGCTGTGAAAATTAAAAGAAGGGCTTGTGTTGTGTGCTGCCTTGTGTCCCGCACCAATTCATATATTGAAGTCCTAACCTCCAGCACCCAGAATGTGCCTTTATTTGAAAATAGGTGCTTTAAGGAAGTAATTCAGTTAAAATGAGGTCATTAGGGTACGCCCCAACCTAACATGCCTGATGTCCTTGTAAAAAGTGGAGATTAGGACACAGACATGCAGAATGAAGACCAGAGGACTAAGCAAGAAGGCAGCCACCTACAAGTCAAGGAAAGAGGCCTCAAGGGAAACCAACCCTGCTGACACCTTGAGGCCAGACTCCTGGCCCCCAGAATTGTGAGAAGACACACTTGAGTTGTTTAAACCACCTAATCTTCGGTCTAGCAGTCCTAGCAAATCAGTATAGCCTGGTTCACACTTGGGGCAGAAGAGTGAAGAGGAGGGCAGGCAACCCGCCCCAGGCCACAGTGCTGGTGTTAGGAGAAGTCACTGGCAGAGGCAGTGTATTAGTCTGTTTTCACGCTGCCAAGGCTGGGTAATTTACAAAGGAAAGAGGTTTAATTGACTCACAGTTTCATATGTCTGGGGAGGCCTCACAATCATGGTAGAAAAGCAAGGGATGTCTTACATGGTGGCAGGCAAGAGAGAAAGCAAGAATCAAGCAAAAGGGGAAACCCATTATCAAACCATCAGTTCTCATGAGACTTATTCACTACCATGAGAATAGTATGGGGAAACCGCACCTATGATTCAATTGTCTCCCACTGGGTCTCTCCTACAATACGTGGGAATTATGGGAGCTACAATTCAAGATGAGATTTGGGTGGGGACACAGCCAAGCCGTATCAGGCAGCCATGCCCAGTGTGCAGTAGCAGAAGTGGCGAGGTACTGGGCCAGGGGGCCAGGCAGGGGGACATGGGCAGATCTGCTCTTGAGAACACATAGAACTCATGGAACTTACTGGGCGACCAAGTTTTCCCATGGCCTGGTGGGCTGGAAGTCTTCATACATCCTATTAGTGGATATATGACCTCTTCTGGAAGTTTCCAGTTGGTGAAGCCAAGCCTGGTATGGGCTGCAAGAGAATGCTTGTTCTCAGACTAAACCGTTCAAAGGAACTGACGGTGTGATTTGAATCCCCAACTCCCTCTCTTTCTGTGTGTTCTTTACTTAACCTCCATGAACTTGGCTTTCTCATCTGTAAAACACTGATGGCCAGGTGCAGTGGCTCATGTCTGTAATCCCAGCACTTTGGGAGGCCAAGGCAGGCAGATCACGAGGTCAAGAGATTAAGACCATCCTGGCCAACATGGTGAAACCCTGTCTCTACTAAATAAAATACAAAAATCAGCTGGGCATGGTGGCGTGTGCCTGTAGTCCCAGCTACTCGGGAGGCTGAGGCAGGAGAATTGCTTGAACCCGGGAGATGGAGGTTGCAGTGAGCTGAGACTGCATCACTGCACTCCAGCCTGGGCGACAGAGCAAGACTCCATCTCAAAAAAAAAAAAAAAAAAAAAAAATTTATACTGACAGTTTTTGTATAACAGTCCTGCCATTCGACCTAATGACCATGACATAAGGTTTTTAGTATTGGGCTTGGCACATACCATGTGCTTAATAAATGGCAGCTGCTGTGTTTATTATAGGAAAATATCACTTGTGAGAGGAACAGAGTCCCTGGAGCCTGGGTTCCTTCCTCATGAGCAGAATGGATTACTATGAAGGCTGTTGGCTATTTGTGTGCTGGGGAGATATCAGCCCACTCTGACAACTTCCAGCATGGTGACCAGATTCCCTGTGGAATGAAAATGTCCTCAGAAAGGAGCAAGAAAACTGAACTACACAAAGATCTGTAGTTCTCTTCTGTTTCGAAAACTAATTCTATTGCCACAGGGCCAGATTCAAGCACATCGTCCCACCAGAGTCATGTGCCTGTGCTCACCTGAATTCTCTTTCTCACAGCTTTGATCATTTCTAAAGGAGGCCCTCTATGTCTCAGCATAAGCGTGTTAGCCATTACCAGAAAGGAGGTTCGTGAAGCCAGATCACAGAGGAAAGTTGTCCACGTGTTTAGCCTTTATACTGTGTTGGCTGTGTTTAGGATACACGGTGATGCATAGATACATAGGAACCAGAGTGGATTTTCTTTTTGGAAGGGGCAGTATTTAGTCCCTGTGCTATTAGAATATTTCACCTCTGAGCACGGAGATGAAATACTCTAATCCATATTAAATATGGATTATAAATTCAGCGGGTATTTGATTTCTTGATGGAGCTCCTGTCATCTCCCACCGTTTTCTTGACCCTAAAGACCTTCAATGCTGTTTCCTTTCGCTTTTCAGACTGATAGAATTCAAGGAACTGTAGGAAACTTTGGAACAGAATGCTTGCCACGCACACTGCCCTGGTCTGCGCCTGATTACACACAGGCAGCTGCACCTCGCAAAGGCTGCCGGGATCACATCATCCTGTTATGAAATCGGACTTTTAAGGAGCTGGAGTTAAGTGGCAACTTTAGTGGCTGTCAACACAGCCTCAGTCAAGGCCTGAGAGAGTGTAGTTTACTAGGCGAGGTTGTTCTGGGTAGCCATCAAAGGGCCTGGAATTGGTGGGTGAAGGAAGGAGGACGAGGGCAGGGAAGGAACCAGGAAGCCGGGAAGCTGCAGCACGAAGTTCCCCCATCTTGCTCTGTTAGTGCTGACCCCAGTGTCTCGGCTTCCAGTCTCCATTTGCTCCCTGAGCTCCAGCTGTGCTCATCTCTGGTCTGCTCAGGACTGGGTCTCTCTTTTATTTCCTCGAGCTGTGCTCCTAAACCTTGGGGCAGAAGGGATAGGGAGTCAATCAAATCAGGCCAGGATTAGAAAATCAGCTACTGAGTTGAGGGCCGCAAGAAGCCACACAGTAATTACATTACAAATGTCCTATCTCATCAACTCTGAGAGTGGGCATGATTTTTATCTTCATTCTGTAGATAAGTAAACTGAGGCTGATAGAGGCTACATGAATTACCCAAGGTCACACAGTCCACAGATGGTGAAAATTCAAATGCAGAACTTTTGGGGACCCAGGCTTATTTTGTTTCCTATACCACACTGATCCTCCATTCAAAAAGGAAAAATATGAGAATTCTTGGAGGTGGTGTTTCAGGGAATTTCTAATGTGGTGGTGTGTGTGCTTGCGCACCTGTGCATGCCTGTGTGTGTGAGGGACAGAGGGAGGAAGGAGGAGATCCCGCTGGAAAGACAGAGAAGGATGAAACTGAGGAGGACTTTCAGTGTCAAGGGGAAGAGTTTGCATTTCATTCTGAGAGAAGTGACTGCACAGGAGGGACGTCCTGAAGGCTTGTGAGGAGAGGAGGGACCTACAGTATGGTGAGCCCACTGTTTCACTTATCAGGGATGGACTTGGGTGGGGACAAGAGGCAGCGAAATCACATGGTGTGCATCCACAGAGCCCCTGAGATGCTGCTGCTTATGGAACCACTCATTCCGTCAGCCAATACGAGGCTCTCCATGTGTGAGTTTCCAACTTCCATCTGGATTGTTAATTACTGGATGGCAAAAACTGCCTCGCACATTTTTGATTTCCCACAAAACCTAGAATAATGCTGAGCACACAGCCAGAGCAAACTAACACATGTGTTAATTGTTCTTCCCTTTCGAATGAATCCTAAGCTATTGTCATACATCTATGTGTTACATATGAATCCCAAGAGAAAGGGTGCGATAACTCTTTTCATAGGGAAAATTTCCTCCCCCACCATTGTAGATCTTTTAGCAAATATGTTCTAAGTTGCTTTGGAAATTTCCCAGTCCTCAAAATAAGAAATGACAGAGAAGTCTTACTGAAAAGTCTTGTTTTGTTTTTTCTTGTATTTTTTTAATTTAATACTTTATGAAGATCTTCAATAAATACTGTGAAAACCCAGTGAGATCTTGACTCCCTACCCCAACTCTGCTGGATTCACTGGAATTTTCTGTCAAACACACCGCTGAATTCAGGCATAAATGACAAACTCTAGAATCTGCTTACTATCTCTGATGGGCTGCTTCTTACTGATCACAAAACAAAAAGGTAAAAGAGGCATTTCCTTGGCTCTGCCCTCCCTTTCAATTGGAGAGATTTACAGTGACCAAGGGCTTTACCTCATGCTGTGAGCTGATTTAAGCAAGTCAGCTATCAGAGCTGATTGGCACTTGATGAACCAGCAGGCTAAACACTTGAGGGGAGTTTTTTTGTTTGTTTGTTTTTTCTGAGATGGAGTATTGCTTTATCGCCCAGGCTAGAGTACAATGGTGCGATCTCAGCTTACTGCAACCTCTCCCTCCCAGGCTCAAGCGAGATCCTCCCACCTCAGCTTCCCAAGTAGCTGGGACTACAGGCGCACCACCACACCCAGCTAATTTTTGTATGTTTAGTAGAGATGGGGTTTCACCATGTTGGCCAGGCTGGTCTTTAACTTCTGACCTCAGGTGATACTCCTGCCTCAGCCTCCTAAAGTGCTGGGATCACAGGTGTGAGCCACTGTGCCCAGCCAGGGATGACTTTTAAACAATGGGACTCAGCTTCCTGGGAACTTTGTTATCTCAAAGATTTATTATATTTATGCTTTTATTATTATCTGTGATTGACATAGTAATTGTATATGTTTATGGGGTACAGTGTGATATTTTGATATATATGTATACAGCATTAGTGATCAAATCAGGGTAATTAGCAAATCCATCACCTCAAACATTTATTATTTCTTTATGCTGGGAACATTCAAGATATGCTCTACTAGCTATTTGAAAATATACATAAATTGTTGTTAACTGTAATCACCGTATCCTGCTATAGAATGCTAGAACTTATTCCTCCTGCCTAGCTGTACTTGGTATTTGCTAACCGACCCTCGGCTATCCCTCCTCCCTCAACCCTTCCCTGTCTCTAGAAACCACTATTCTACTCTCTACTTCTATGAGTTCAACCTTTTTTGGCTTCCACATATGAGTGGGAACATGCAATACTGGTCTTTCTGTGCCTGGCGTATTTCACTTAACATAATGTTCTCCAGGTTTATTTATGTTGCCTCAAATGACAGAATTTTCTTCTTTTTTATGACTAAATAGAATTCCATTGTATATATCTACCACATTTTCTTTATCTATTCATCTGTTGATGAATATTTAGGTCAATTTTATATCTTGGCTATTGTCAAACACGTATTTATTATGTATAGTCATGTATTCCTTAATTATGAGTATACGTTTTAATGAATGCATCATTAGGAGATTTTGTTGTTGTGCAAACATTAAAGAGTGCCCTTACACAAACCCAGATGGATTAGCCTACCACTCACCTAGGTTATATGATCTGGCTTATTGCTCCTAGGCTACAAGCCTGTATAGCATGGTACTGCACTAAATACTATAGGCAATTGGAACACAAGCGTGACAGGGTGTATCTTTGTTATTTAAATAATATAAACATAGAACAGGTATAGTACAAATACCTATACAAGATAAGAAACAGTACACCTGTATAGGGTACTTACCATGAATGACACTTGCAGGACCGGTAAGTTGCTTTAGGTGAGTCAGGGAGTGAGTGGTGAGTGAATGCGAAGGCCTAGGACATGACCCTACACTACCATAGCCTTTATAAACATGTGAACTTAGGTTACACTAAATTTGTTTATTTCTAAATGATTGTGCTATGACATTTTAATGGCTATGATGTTGAATTTTTCAACTTCATTATAATCTTACTGATACACCGTTGTGTATCAGCCCCTAACAACCAAAACCTAATTATGCAGTGCATAACTGTAATTCAACTTACTTATAACCCAAATCATCCTGTCAAGGATTTGAGAGCTTATGGCAAAAACACATAGAATGAACTGGTAACCTCAAAATCAAATTAAAAAATCAGATCCAGGGAAAATGGAAATTAAAGGAGGAAGTCAAACTCAGGGAGGAAAATTGAATGCAAATATCTGGGCCCCACAAGAGATTTCAAAATGGCAGCACATAAGCAAACTCAGCTGAAGTGGCATTTTGTTTGGCCCACATCGTGTTTTTTAAAAGTTTTTTATCCTGTTTTACAATCCAGTGAGAGGAGAGACTGTTATAGGACAAAAGCAAATGAAGAGGTGTAACTAATAAATGCAATGTGTAGGCCTTGTTTAGTCCAACTGCAAAACTAACATTGGTTTTGAATTTGGAAGATTTGAATGTGGATCAAATATTAGAGGATATTAAGAATTATCGTTAATTCTCATAAGTATGATAATGATATATGTGCTAGTAAAACCACAAAACATCTGAGATGTATTTTTAAATATATAAAATAAAATATGTTTTAAAATATATAAAATTAAAAACAAAGTGGGGTAGGTAAATAAGATTAACAAAATGTTGACAATTTCTGAATCCAAATGACAAGTTTATGAAGGTTCATTCCACCTCTCTGTTTTTATATATGTTTGAAAATTTCCATAATGAGTACTTTTTTTTTTTTTTCCGAGACAGAGTCTCGTTCTGTTGCCCAGGCTGGAGTGCAGTGGTGAGATCTCAGTTCACTGCAAGCTCTGCCTTCCAGGTTCACGCCATTCTCCTGCCTCAGCCTCCCGAGTAGCTGGGACTACCCACCACCATGCCAGCCAATATTTTTGTATTTTTAGTAGAGACGGGGTTTCACCATGTTAGCCAGGATGGTCTCTATCTCCTGACCTCGTGATCTGCCCGCCTTCGTCTCCCAAAGTGCTGGGATTACAGGCGTGAATGAATACATATTTTTTAAATGTAGGTATAAACGTCTTGAGATAGGTTATATGCTTCCTAGTGTCATAGAGTCTCCAGGCCTCCAACATCCCCCCTGCCCAGACTCAGTCTCTTAAATTAATTACTGGCTTGGGCTACATTATTATATAATTAAGATTCTTAGAGTCAGATAGAAAAGGGAGACATGGTCAGTTGTTGAAGAGCAATAAACATAGTTTTCTTAACTGGGAAGGACTTAACTAGTACTTAACAGCAAAATAAATGTCTTTCAAGGAGCTTCACAAGGGACCAGAGTAATGTTGCTGGTGTCCTTTGCAGTAGCACTTCTCAACCCACTTTGGTGAAGGATCCTCATCTTTGGGGACTGGTGAACATGCAGTTTGAGGAATGACATCCATCTGTGGGCCACACTCGGAGTAACACTCCTCCACTTCAGCACCCCTCAGCAAGAATCAATCGAAACTGATCGAAATCCCTTTCTCAGGAAAGCCTTTCTGGGAGGATCCAAAGCAAGAAGGCCTGGGGATGCAGCTTTTGATGGTCTTGCTGAACCTAAAGACAAAATATGAACTATTTGAGACTTGAGGAGAATGGGCAGAAGACATTTCTTCAAATAGCCCTCCATAAACATTTCTCATTGCTGTGGGTTACATTGTAGTCCCCCTCAAAATATGGTCAAGTCCTAGCCCCCAGCACCTGTGAATGGGATGTTATTTGGCAGTAAGATCTTTGCAGATGTAATCAAGATGAAGTTTGTGATTATTAACGTTATGTGTTAACTTGACTGGGCCGCAGGATGCCCAGATAGCTAGTTAAACATTATTTCTAGGTGTGTCTGTGAGAGTGTTTCTGGAAAAGATTAGCATTTAAATAGATGGACTAAGTAAAGCAGATGGCCCTCCTCAATTTAGGTGGGTGTCAGGAAACTCATTGAGGGCCTAAATGGAACAAAAAGGCAGTGGGAGGTTTGAATTATGTTTCTTTGCCTGACTGCTTGGGCTTCTCCTGCCCGTATAGCATGACTTACTTTTACCATTGGCACACCTGTTTCTCAGGCCTTTGGATTCAGACTGGCTCTCCACCACCAGCTCTCCTCAGTCTCCAACTTGCTGACTGCAGATCTTGGAACCTCTCAGTCTCCATAATCATGTAAGCCTATTCCTCATTTTGTGTGTGTGTGTGTGTGTGTGTGTGCTATATATATATAAAGACAGACAGGCTGTGTATGTATAGATTTATACATATATATAGAGAGAGACCAATAGGCTATATATGTAGGGGACACAGTTGACATGTACTAAAATGATGGGTCTGAGGTTACGATGGGGAACCCACAGCTCCCACCATAGAGTCTGTGGTAGGCTGAATAATGCCCTGCAGGAGACCAACATAAATAGCCTATTGGGGTGTGTGCGTGTGTGTATATATATATATATATATAATATATATACACACACACACATATACACACACACCCACACATATATACACACACACCCACACACACACACATATATACACACACACCCACACACACACATATATGTCTATACATAATATATATTAGTCTACAGTCTATTATATAATAGTCATATTATATATAGACTAATATATACATCTATATATAGAGATTAATAGGCCATAGATATATATAGAGAGATATATATGCTAGTCCATTAGTTTGTATCTATTATATAATTTTATATATATGCACCTACATATAGGCTATATATGTAGTCTAGTATATATTTTAAACTATATAATATATAGTTATATATAACATATACAAACTAATATATATATGAGTATAGTTATATATAATATATACGTCTATATATTAGTCTATTATAGTCTTATATATTTTATATGTAGACTTATATATTAGACTATAATATAGATTAATAGATATTAGACTGATATATAAACTATATATAACATAAACTAATATATATTAGACTATATATATTATATATATATTATAATAGACTCTACATACAGAGAGAGAGCCTATTAGTCTGTTTTGCTGGGAAACCCCCATTGGCTAATACAAAGTCACACTAGGTTACATTTGGCTTTAGTTGATCACTGGTGTCTTTATAAGGAGAGGTAAATTTTGGCACAGAGACACAGACACACAGGGAGAAAAACACGTGGCGATGGACGCACAGATTCTAGTGATGCATCTAGAAGTCAGAGAACACCAAGGATCACCAGTAACCACCACTAGCTAAGAAAGAAGCATGGAACAGCCTCTCTCTCAGAGCTTCCCAGCGGAATTAACCCTGCCAACACCTTGTCGGTAGACTTCTGACCTCCAGAACTGCGAGAGAATAGATTTCTGTGATTTTAGACCACCAGTTGGTAGTAATCTGTTACAGCAGTGTCAGGAAGCTAATACATTCCTCTCAATCAGGCTTTTGGTAAGTTTGGATCTCAAACAATTCTTTCCTGAGGCGAGTTTCTTGAGAACAGGCATCCTGTGCACCTGCTGAGGGCAGCTCCCTGCTGTTTGCTGTTTGAGAGAGTGGGTAGACACAGGTTGCCCCCATTCAGGGGAATGAAGCTGCCCACCCAGACCGTGTTAGGGAACAATTTGTCTGCAGGTAGTGCCTGCAAGCTCCAAGCCATGATTTTTTCTGGAACAAACTGTGAAGGATCCACTTTAGAATGAGAAAACTGAGGGGAGTGGGAGAAGCCTTTTGGAACGCCCTCAATGTCTCATAAACGTTAGTGTGCATGAGACCTGGAAATCATATTTCTAACTCAGATTCCCGTGGCTCTCTCTAGAGATTCAGAGGCCCAGGTGGGACCCGAGAATTTCTGGGTTTCCAAAAGCTGCTGGTGATGCTGATGAAGGGGTTTGGGGAATGGTGCTTTTAGAAACACAGACCCAGGTGAATCAGTTTTGCTTGAAGTACTTGTTCCCAGAACAGACCGGCTGGCATCACCCCCTGAAGAGACAGCAGCCTATTTTGGCTTTGTTTTCTCCTGGACAGAGAGTAATGCAATGCAGAAGATGAAAATGGCACTAATTTAATTCTCTGAACAAGGTGGGGCTTAGGTAGTTTTATTTATTTATTTTTTTAAGTAAAAATTCCCCAAGAACTGTGAAAATATCAATGGTATGAGAAAAGGATAGAGGCAGACACTGGACGGTTGCGGTTTTTTGTTTTTTAATCTGTCACTTAGCAACAACATATGTATGGCTGACAGTTGGACTAATCTTTGAGTTGGCAACACCGAATTGTTAGGAAGTTTAAAATTGTGTTTTATCATTGTTAGCGGTGTTTTAGCAAATCGTGTAAGGTACAATATGTGCTTTCTGCTGTTTTGGAAGGCAGACATTTTAAGCCAGAAATATTTGACTATAAACATATTTTGTACTGATCCCTATTTTCCTTCTACATAGAAGAAAAACCAAAGCTTACCTAAGCACAGTAAGAAACCCAGTTAATCACTGCTATAGGATTAGGGGGAAATGTGCTTCAAAAATAGTTTATGAAAGTTTTAATTACACACACAATCATAAAATGTTCAGTAATTGCTGCATATTGATTCCGTTTTTTTTTTCTTCTGGAAATGCTAAAACTATTTCAATATACACAGAATCAATAAACATAATTAAAATATGAGCTCATCAAAACAGTAATTAAATGTACTTAACAGCTTTTGTGGCTTTTCCCCATATGGTTACTGTGGGAGTGTGAATCTGGCGCGCTAGATAAATGTAACAAAATAAAGTGAAAGCCTCAGCAAAGATTACTGTCGTATCATAATACAATAAAACCCAGCTCTGCAGCAACTCGTGCTAAATCAAAAAGTTGACAAAAGGAGTGGTGTATGCAATTATACATTTTGGGGCTGTTTTCTATTTATAGGAGATTAACACTATCATGGTCTGCATTCAGAAGGAACAGTAAAATCCTCCAACATGAAAGGAATTTGGGAACAGCACCCTGAGCTCTGAATAGGAAAATTCCTTTTTTTAGGATCTTGCCGGCAAAGAGTTTGATCTTCAACCTCTTATCCCCCAGACTAGGTCTGACTTTCAGGGGCCGAGTCACATGACTCCAGAGGCCCTAAACCATGTGGTTCTCAGAGTCATCTTTTGGTTTTGCCCTTTCCTTAATTCATTTCAGCAGACCCTGGCAATGGAAAGGTAAATTAGCTACGGCCCTTGCCGTGAAGGGGTGTGTACAACCCATGCTGCCTGAAAATGGGGTTGAATCAGAAGGTAAGAACATGAGCTGTGTCTGAGGTTGGTTTCCTCCAGGAGGAGATCTTGAGACAGGCTTTCACTGCAAGTAGTTTATGTGGGAGTCCATCCTTGGAAACATGGACAAGGGACAAGAAAGTCCAGGAAGGAGAGGAAGCAATTAACGTGCATCACCAAGCAGGCTACCATGGTGGGCAGCCAGAGCTCTACCCCAAAAGAGAACTCCGAGAGATGGTACAGAATATCTCTGAGCTGTTCTATGTGAACTGGGATATTTATCCTCCAATTTCTATATGCCTTTGCCAGAACTAAGTATATGCCTTTGCACTAACTCCCTGGTCCTCTGACCTGATTCTGGCGGCAGCTGAGGGCCAACACCACATGGAGAATCTTAAGCACTTGCAGGGACACCACTGGCATGTACAGGGGGTGGCGGGGAGGTTCCCTGTGGTGGAACCCACAGCTTCCATCATAGGGTCTATGATAAGCTGAATCATGCCCTGCCAGAGATGTCCATGTTCTAATCCCTAAAATTTATGACTGTTACATTACATGGCAAAACTTTGAGGATGTGATTCCATTGAGGATCTTGAATGAAGATTTTACCCTGGATTATCTAGATGAGAAATAAATGCAATCACAAATGTCCTTATAAAAGGGAGGCAGAGGGAGATTTCAAGCAGAAGAGGAAAAGGCATTGTGACCTCAGAGGCAGAAGGTCAAGTGATGTTATCATAAGCCAAAGAACACCAGCAGCCACCGTAAGTTGAAAGAGGCGAGGAAGGAACTCTTCCCATGAGCCACTGAAGAGGGTGTGGCCTTGTTAACACCTTGTTTTGGCCTGAAGATATTGATTGGGACTTCTGGCGACAGAACCAGAAAATAAGACATTTCTGATGTTTTAAATCACCAAGTTTGTGATAATTCATTACAATAGTTACAGGAAAACAATACAGGGTTGTAGAAAGGAAAGATTCTTTTGAAGGGGAAGGATAATGGTAGATAGAGAAGAAACAAAGTCAGCAATCATGTAATTATCAATAGGTAATTGAATCTGACAGGGTATTTTTTGTTGTTTGTTTGTTTTGGAGATGGGGTTTCACCATGTTGCCCAGGCTGGTCTTGAACTCATGGGCTCAAGCAACCTGCCTGCCTCTGCCTCTCAAAGTGCTAGGATTACAGGCATGAGCCACTTCGCCTGGCCTGCATCTGAAACTGAGATTGATTTAAACATAATCCCAATTTCCTGTTCTCTCTCTCTCCCAATACCCTACTTCCTGCCAAATATCCTGCAGAATGTTTTTTTGTTTTCGTTTTTTTGTTTGTTTGTTTTGTTTTCTTAGCAAGTTCATCTACACTTGATGGCTGGACCTAGTTCTTTCTTAAACTGAAATGTCTAAAATTAAGCCATTCTTATTCTGTATTTTCCTGTATCTTGGCCATGGAGGGTTATCCACATGGGCTGTCTTTTTCTGAATCATCTGGAGGCTTTCTACCAACACCTGTGGAACATGTTCTCTATGTGTTTTCCTGCATCCCTCAGCACACCTGTTGTAGAATTCTACCCAGGTGATAAATGAATGGGATCACTTGACTCTGAAGCCGTACATGAAATTTCCCCAGACTGTTTGGAAAAAAACAGACTGTACACTGTGATTCCTCCAAAGAGCCTGCAATTAGACCTGGTTTTTAAAGTTGAAAAATACCTAATCTATGAAAATTAAAGAAGATGAAGGAAGAAAAATGCATGAAAAAATAAACTCTAAAACCTCTTGATTATTTTGGACTTGGGATACAGATGGGAGTTCCTCTTTGTGCCAAAAAAATCCATTGAACAACACCAGCTGTGGGGGTAAAGACAATCTGAAAGAATCACACATTGCCATTCACGGAAGGAGCTGTATTAAGGAAGGAGGGAAAAGTTTTGCAGATCAGTTGATTTCTCAGTGCATCATGTGGCCAGATGAAAAGCCTAAGACCACATCTGCGGGCGGATTGTACTATTATTAATATTCATGCAGAGACAATCTAGAAAGCTGTTTCCTCTGCATTTTTAGCAGTATGGTAGGTCTGGAGGAAAAGCGTTTCTTTTGTGTTAAGGAGTTTGTGCTGCATTACTTTAGAGCTTTATGAAGATTAATTTTAAAAGCATTGGGAGTAAAAATATTAGGCCTTATGCAAGGGTAATATTCAAAATATTATACAGTCAGCAAAACCAGGCTGACCGGTCAGATGCTGTCCTGGAGCCCCTGCTGGGGTATTAACCTTTCTTCAGTTCCCAGATCCTGGGGAGGTCTGGGGATTTCTGGTGGCCCAGAGACTGGGAGAGGGTGCCAGGGGACATGCAGGGGCTCAGAGGAGCAACTATGTACAGCATGGCCATACCAGTATGCACCAGCTAAGTGTGAACCCTCACCATACCATGTATAAAAATACCAGGCCCTCCTCTCACCTCTTCTCAACAGGGAGAGGTAAGAGCAGGCATTAGAGAATCAGTTCTTTAGTGAATGTTATTTGTGCTTACTATGTGCTAGGCATCATGCTAACTGAGCGCTAGTTATAAAAGCGCTTGCCAACTGAGGAGCAAGGGGGGAAGTGTCATTGTTATGATTCATTTGAGATGTCCAAACACTTGTCTTCTTTGGGGTTTCTTTAGCTGCAAAGTGGTGAGAAACTTGATGCTGGCTGCCTTCAGTAGAACAGGAAAAAGGAAGGGGATTGGGTGGCTCAAATGATGGAAATGTTCAGAGGCAGTTGCTGCTGGGCCCAGGGGATCGTGAATGTGTGTGTGAGTGTTAGTGTGTGTAAGTGCCTGTGTGTGAGAGTGTATGTGTGTGTGTGTACGTGAGTGCTTGTGTGTGTGAATGTGTGGGGGTGTGTGTGTGTGAGTACATATATGTATGTGTATGTGTGTGAGTGCATGTGTGTGTTTGAGTGTGTGCGCTTGTATCTGTTTTCCCACTTTCCTTCTACTGGCTAATATACCGTTTGAGTTTCCTTGAAAGCAGAGCTTGAGACAATAACTTGGGAGCAAATAGTTTATTTGGGAAGAGATTCCCAAGAGGCAGAAGCAAGGGAGAGGGAAAGGGACAAGGCAGGAAGAAAAGCCACCACGTGCTAGGGTAATGAGCTGAACACATGAGCAACTGGGGCTCTGGGGCACCTCTGAGGAACCACATAGAATTCAGAATTTCTACAAAACTGTCCAAAACGGAAGATGGGGGAGGCTAGGACATTTATCTACAGATCTTTGTCTCCCATTGGTGGAGGGTTGCTCCTGGGGACATTAAGTCCCTGTACTTCTGGGCTGTACCTGCTCATGCCTGGTACAGGTGGCACACTTGACACGGGACACCCCACAGTAGGGGTGTGAGTGTCCACTCCAGTTGTCTTCGAAGTGGGTAGACCAAGGAGATGTGGCACGGTGCTTCAGATACATCTGCCCAGCTGGGCTTTCCTCAGTGTTTCTGCCAGTCCCAGACTCCATGTGGCTGCCCCCATCACATAATACCAAATGTAGCAGCCTTGGTGGGAACAGGCGCTTCCTGGATCCTTGGAAAGACCAGCTGAGCAAGCCCTCTTCTCTCTGGTGTTCACAGAGGTTATTTAGCATAGAATCTAAACTCTGAGCTCCTACATAACAATTTCAGAATGTCACCCTGAGGTTAAACTTGGAACCATCTCATCATCCCTGTTCTGGATTTGTTTCACTTTATCTTAAATGTGGGTAAAATTCCCCAGGCCTTTACTGATTGCCCACCAGGCACCTCGAGAGTTCCATTGGTGAATTCCCTCAATCTATGAAGATAGCAAGTTAGGCGCCCAAGAAATGGTGATCAGGCTTCCTATCTATAATTAGGTAACTATAAATCAACTTGACTCTAAATCTCCAAGCTCAGCCTCTTAGTAGCCCCCTTTGAAAAATACTTGCTGTGCTGCATTTGTGTTCCCTTAATATTGTTTTGTATGGTTTAAATGTCATGTTACGTTGGCACTTTAGCTATATATTGGAAAAGAATGAAGTGAAAATTGTGGAGTTTTGCCTCTCATTGAAGCTTCATTTGCTAGGCAGGGATATCTACCTGGCTCCAAGGCATAACGTGACTCTTCCAACCTGATTCAATTTTAAAGTTGACCTTACTCATGGTGAAGTTCCCTGTGGGGTGTCAGCCATTTCCATTAGGTTCCAGTCAACCACTCAGCAATGCAATTCTTGTAACCTTTAGGTCCCTAGATCATGATCCCCGATGCCGTTTTCCCTAGAGTTTCTGGTGAGGTCAACTGACGTAGATGGTGTGAATTCTAGTCAATTTTTTTTTTTTTCCTTACGAGCAACACTTTCATCTGCAGGGGTCTGTTTTGGTCAGAATTCAGGGAGGCGTGTTGGACTTGAATGATCTTAGCAATTGTCTTCACTCTTCACCGTGTTTGGTCTCTGTTGACAAAACCTGCTGATACTCGTAAGGACTTTGAGGTCAAAATAGTTGCTTTCTGCCTCTTACCTTTGTGAGCCTGATCATGTTTGAAAAATAGATTTTCCAGATGGACTGCAGGTCGCAGAGCCTCATGGTTGTGGAAGGGACACTTAAACTGTTTTACCTGCTGCCAAAAGCCAATAACAGAGCACAGCTTTTTTCCTCCTGCGGGAGAAGGTGATGGGCTACAAGAGCCCATGCCTCTCACTCTGCATTAGGGCATTCCTGAAGACCATATGTGCAACGTCGTTCCTCTTTCACTCCAAAGTCATTCAAGGTGGAGGGTACTTCCTCTAAAAACTCTTGAATTAATCTCTTGGTACCAATACCTTTTCAAATTTGTTTCTGGACTTTTATTAACTTTCACTTCAAACGCAATAGTCTAAGGGCTATGAAAACCCACAGAGAAACTTGAGTGAACACCTACTATATCTTGGAGTGGTTCTAATTTATATCCTGTGAGGAATGGCCTGCTGAAAATGCGTATTCATTTCCATTTCTAGGTTGGCTTTTTGGCTGATCTAATTCTTTATCACCATTTAGCTTATGAAACACCTATTGGTGCAGCCTGAGTTGACCTTCTGCATTCCTACTGACAGTTGAGACATAGATAGGCATAAATTAGAATACAGAAGTTTCCTTTTTGGATATCAGTGGCTTTTAACCCTTCAGAGATTAAGTAAGCAACTAAAATAAATAATCTTTCCTTAACATTTTTTCTCATGCCCTAGTGTGATATTTATTGGTGTTTTAGGTAGTGCTTTTTATATAATGTAGTATTGGTTAATGCTTTCTCTGACTATACTAGTAAAGAGCTGCTAACATAGGCAACAGCTGTCGTGTCCTCGTGCCCTGTTGGGTTGAAGGAGGATGTCACAAGGAGAAATTTTTGATGACAATTTCATGAATTGTTTATTTATTTAAGTGGTTGACAGCACATAGTCTGAAGTTAGACCTCCTGGTTTTGAATCCTGATGGCTTTACTTACTATGCATGTGACTTTGAGCAAGTTACTTGAATTCTTCGTCCCTCACTTTCTCAATCTGTGAATAGGAATAGTACCTGCCCTACATAGTTGTTGGGAGGACTAAATAATAGTATATCTCAAGAGCTGAGAACAGTACCTGGCACACAGTCAGTGCTAGATATGTTTTTAAGCTCTGTCTGTTATTTTAAAATCACTTTTAATATTATTATTGTGTGCCATATACTGTTTGAGGCTCTAAAGATACAATGGTAAGCATGACACAAACTTATTAATTAAACAAATATATTTCAAGATCCTAACATAGGAGCTGGATGCTGGGGACACAGCAGGGCGTCAAAGAAGATCCCTCTTCCTCCCTGCAATCTAGCAGGGTAGACAGAGAATAAAAAAATCAGAAAAAGAAAAGAAAAGAAATGGAAATGCTAAGAAGAGGAAAGTAGGATACCAGGATGGAGAGGGAAGGGTGTGTGAATCACAGGCTTCTCTAATGCATGATGTTTAAGCAGAAGGAAGTGTGGGACTCTTGTGGATATCGGGGCGAAGATTCTTCTGGATAGAGCAAAAGCAAAGTACAAAGCTCTGATCTGCAAGCAAACCAGGGTGCCTGGAGCACAGTGGTAAAGGGGAGATGGCAGAAGATGAGGGCAGGAAGGTGCGAAACCAGACCAAGAACTGGTGAGTGATGATAAGGACGTGGGTATTGACTCTGTATAAGGGAGCATGAGGCAGGTGCAGGAGATGTTGAGTAGAGGAGCGGCTTGATCTAACTCATACTTTTACAAGGTCCCTCTGGATACCATGAGGAGAGAAGGGGGCAGCAGTGGAAGCAGAGAGAGCAGCGAGGAGGTGAGCGCAATCATCCGGGTGAGGGGTGCTGCTAGCTTGGGCTCCGATGAGGGCTAGGTGGTGGGAAGCAGTGGCTATCCACAGGATACATCTAAAAGTGGCTCTCAGGGATTAACTAATGTTGGATGTGGCACTCACATTCTAGTAGGAGGTGCCAGAGACTAAACACGCACAAACAAAAATAAATAAGATAATACAGATAGTGACAAGTGCCAAGTAGAAATGAGAGAGGACCGTGGGATAGTGGGAGCCAAGGAGACCTCTCAGAGAAGAAACCATTTGAATCAGACTTCAGTGGCAGCCAGGTGTTGTAGGCTCACTGTTGGCAAGGGAGGGATTCCCACCCGAGGATGATGGAGATAGGCAGCTACGTGACACTGGGCCCTGGGCAGGTGAGATGGCATTTTATTAGTCACACATATTCACAGCCTGGGACAGGGGGGCACCACATACCATGCAGGGCTGCCTGGGGCTTGCACTTGGGAACAGAGTGAATATCCAACAGCTGTATAGTAGCAAGTGGATGGGGTGACCTGCAGAAAGATGTCATTGGTTTGTCTGAATAATTCTGCAGGTTGGCAGCAAACTGAAACCTGCTACTCAGGAATAGGCAGGAGCTAGTTGGTCCCTGGATACAGAGGTTATTTTGGTAGTGGGTCTTATCCGCAGGAGAAGGAGGGGAACTTGGGATCAGGCCATTTTAGACCCTCCCAGTTTTAACAGATGTCAAAATTTGGGCCTTAAATTTAGGTTTTACCCCACACCAGGTTGGGAAGGAGATGATATGGACCTGGACCAGAGGATAGCAGCACGGATTGGGAGAGGTAGGGGTTCATTGAACATTTCTGAGGTGGAGGTGATAGAATTTGCTGATGAACTGAATGTGATTGGGTGTGAGATAAAAATATAAATCGAAGATGTCATCTAGATTGTTTTTACTTGAACTACTTGTGAATTGTGGCATCATTTACCTTCTGGGCAAGTCATGGGATGGTGAACAGACTGCCTGGGAGTAATGAAGAGTTTATTTTGTATATGTTATGTATGAGATGCTGTTATACATACAAGTGGAGCTACCAAGTGGGATTTAAATGTATCTAAAGTTCATGGGAAAGGAAGGAGCAGAAGAAATAAATGGAGGAATTATCAGTATATAGATTGTATTTAAAGCCAGTGGACTGGATGAGATCAACTTAGGGTGTATAACAGAACCTTGGAATCTTCAGCATTTAGAGATTGAACAGAAGAGAAGCCAGGGAGGGAATCAAGGGAGGTTCAGTGAGGTGGGATGAAAGCCTGGAAAATACGATACTTAAGAATTATAGAGAATAGAGGGTTTCAAGAAGGAAGGTGTAGTCAAATGTGTCAACAGCTTGCTCCTGAGAGGTGGAGAAAGATGAGAATAGACAGGCATTGCATTTGGGAAGATGGTGGCCATTGGCATTCTTCAGAAGAAGCAGAAAGCTGGGAGTGAAAGAAGACAAAATGAGGGAGCAGAGAGCAAATTTGGACAACTCCTTGGAGGAGCTTAGCTGTAACAAGAAGAAATAATATGAAGAAATAATGTGGAGGAAGAAATCTTTGAAAATTGGCATAAACTGGTAAGAGTGATTTTTAAAAAAGATGAAACTTGTGATGCCAAGGAGATCAGAGCCACAAATCTAGGAAAATCTTGGGTAGCTGATATGGTGTTTAACAAAGGGGACAGGCACTTCCACTGCACATTTCAAGCTGATAATATAAGTTGGAACTACAAATAGTATTTGTGAAATTGAGGACTATGTGGTATGTGGATAGTCCTAAAGAGAACAGGGATTCTGTAGGACAGGCCCCGAATAGAAAAATGGAGATGAATTATTCTAAATATATAGGACAGAGAAAGATGGCATGACACGCACACTATTTCTGTATAGCTGATAATTTTAAGACTTAGAAAAATATGGAAATGTTATGAGATATTATTGGAGAAAAGCTGTTCTATACTGACAATGTGAAAGACAATTTTAAAAGTACCTTCTTTGTATACGTTCACATTCTAGTTTAATCATTAACCCCATACCACCAAAGAAGTCCACGATGGTAGATGGTTAGAGCAGTGCACTTCAAGTCAGATATAGGTCTAGGTTGCACTTTTCTGTGACTCAGTTTCCCCATCTGTACAATGGAAGTACCATTACCAGCTTATAGTGGGGATCAACTAGAAAAGGCACTAATGTCCCGTTTGTCATTCATCAGCGTTTTACATACGTTAAAGGAACCCTAAAAAGGTATCACAGTTATCAAGTGTGAAGTGGAGAGAATACCAGATGAGAAAAAATTTGATGGTAACCTCCTCCAGCTACATGTAAGGTAGCAAGACATAATGGAGTCTGCCATTTTTATGTTTTTGTACAGGAGCTCTCTTAACCTTCCTCAACTTCATCAACTCGTTAAGTAAGGTTCTCTATTTCCTCAGTAAAACCTTCTGACTGATGCCCAAAGCATGTCAAGTGCTTATGGCGACGACTACTCTCTCTCAAGCCCTGACACTTCTATTCCCACCAGTTGTGATGAGCGAGTCAGCCACGTGTCTCCCCAAACCTATTTCTGTTCGCTGGTCTAGCACCTGTAATGCAAATATTATATTCTTATTACTTACATAAATATTATGTAAACTGATGAACTATTTGATAATGACAAAGTGCTTCAATAAATTACTATCAGAGTATATGTAAAGGACACATAAAAGATGAGAAGAGAGTAAAAATGTAAGAAAAATTGCTTCATCAGCATCTTAAAGATCTCATTCTGCCTTACAGAAACCAAAATGGAAACTTCTGGATGATGCATTATGGGTGGTTTTGAAAGAAAGACTGCTTAGAACTCAGATCAGACCCCGGCACAAAGAAAGGGCCTTGGCTCAACATCAAAAGAGTGGTACGTGAATGAACATCCATATGTTTTAAGTTAAAATTAAATCTTTAAGGTATGTATATATCACGTTTTATGATTCACTGCCTTAATTAACTTTTGCAGTTGACTTGCCAAGTGCCAACCCAACTTCACTGGATAACAGTAAAACTGTAATGTTTATTTTTCAGTTATTATAAATGTATACTCATTGCTTATACAAAATTGTAAATGCATAAAGAAGAAAATAAAAGCTATTAATCCAGAGACAAACACCAGCAATAATTTAATGTAGCCCCTTGCAGTCATTTTTTCATATACTTTTGAAAATAAAATTATACTACGTTCTTTAGTTTTTGTCTCTGCTTTTAAATGTTATATTGTAAGTATTCCTCATGTTAATATTCATCTATATTCACCATTGTATTTGTTTTGTTAAAATTTAGAATAATATTGTTGGTAATTGATTACTCCATTCTCATGCTGCTAATAAAGACATACCCGATACTGGGTAATTTATAAAGGAAAGAGGTTTAATGGACTCACAGTTCCACGTGGCTTGTGGGGGCCTCACAATCATGGCAGAAGGCAAAGGAGGAACAAAGTAACATCTTACATGGTGGCAGGCAAGAGAGCTTGTGCAGGGGAACTCCCATTTATAAAATCATCAGATCTCATGAGACTTATTCACTACCATGAGAACAGTATGGGGGGGAAACTGCCCCCATAATTCAATCATCTCCACCTGGCCCCACCCTTGACACATGGGGATTACTATAATTCAAGGTGAGATTTGGGTGGGTACACAGCCAGACCATATTAGTAATAAACATGATAATCAGTTGTTGTTAACTTCCATCAATACAAAAAGTATACAAGGCAAAAGCAACGAATCACCCTGAAGCCAACTACCCAGAAATAGCCACTGTAAAATTTTGAAAAACATGATCCTAGGCATCATTTTTCACAAAGATTTAGATAAAAGGATAGGTAAATATGACACATACTATTTTGTAAGAGACTTTCTATATTGGAATTAATTTAGATTTACTGAAAAGTTGCAAAGATAGTATAGAAAGATCCCAACTACTCCTCACCTGGGCTTTCCTAATATGAACATCTTATATTACCATGGTGCATTTGTCACAGCTACTTAATTTGCTATTAACTATAGATTTCATTTAGATTTTACTAGTTTTTTCACTGATGTCCTTTTTTATGTTCCATGATCCAATCCAAGATACCACATTGCGTTTAGCATACTATTAAAAAAATTAGGTTGGTGCAAAAGTAATAGATAAATTTTAATTTTATTTTAACAGAATAAAAAGAAATTGAATAAACATAAAGAACTTCTTTTTTTTTTTTTTTTTTTTTTTTTTTTTTTTTTTTTT
>NC_037677.1:113938853-114132407 GCF_003255815.1 Theropithecus gelada | reverse complement strand
TTTTTTTTTTTTTTTTTTTTTTTTTTTTTTTTTTTTTTTTTTTTTTTTTTTTTTGGCGAGATGGCGTGGGGGGATCGGAGTTAGAGGCAGGGGGGAGAAGGGGGGAAAGTTCTCGGGGGAGGAAAAAAAAAAGTTTTTTCTCCTCTGCAAAAGGCGGGCAGGGCGCCCTAAGTCCAAGGACAATCCATGGAAGTGTTCGCTTCTTCACAAGTTGTGCAAACGATTTGTTAGTTCATGAGCCTAATTAGTGCGGGGATCACATAAACAGCTTCCTCCGAAGCCTGGTAAATGGCTTGATGATTGGTCGCTATTACTCGCCCTGAGGTGGAAGGGGGGAGACTCTTTAAAGTGCGTCAGAGGGAGGTGAGCGCCTGGGAACCCGGAGGCCTGGATCCCGGCCGAGTGGAACGGAGTCGGCGCCGCCGCCTCGGCCGAGCCTGCCGCCGCCCGCCGGGCCGCCGGACTTCTCCGCGCCTTCGCCCCTTGCTCCCAGCTCACTCGCTCCTGCGGCGCCCGCTGCGGCTTCTCCTCCTCCTTCGCCTCCTCCTCTTCCTCCGGTTTCTTCTTCTCCTCCTCCTCTTCTTCCTCCTCCTCCTCTTCTTCCTCCTCCTCCTCTTTCCCCACCTACTCCCCCTCAGCCACCGCCTCCTCCTCCACCAGCACCACTCCCTCCGGGGCACCCCGGTCCCTGCAGAGTCCCTGGCCGGCGCCGCCTCCGCTGCGGCCCCCTGAATCCGGAGCCTGCTGAGCCCAAGCTGGTAGGACAGACGGACAAACAGATTCCTTTCGCCTAGCGCTCCGCCGCTGCTGCCTTACGCGGCCCTGCGTCGGGGGAACTGGGATCGTCCCAGGAGCACCGCGAGGGTAAGCGGGCGGGGGCTGGTTCCTGGGCTAAAGGCGCTGTTCGGTTATACCAATCCCCACCCTTAGCAAAACTCCCAGCGATTTCCTAGGCCAGGAGGGATCCTGGAGTGGGGGGTGCGGGATCCTCCCATCCCACCAACCACGCTTAGCCTCGAGGTCCCAGGGTCGGTGCGTTCGCTAGTCTTGACCCGGCTCGTTCGTTTGCGAGTTGAGACCGGGAGCTGCCGACCCCGCTGAAGCAGTGGGCTTCCAACTCGCTCCCGCTCTCGCCCCACGGTCTCCAGCGTTTTCTGTCTGGGAGGGTGCTCACCTCCTTCCCCAAAACAATTCCTTCTGGAATATCTGGGAGCGGTAGTCCGAGGTCAGGGGAGAGCCTGATGTGGTGCTACCGTACTATTATGGTTCCGACGTAATTATTTTTGTTACTGTGGTCAATGTTATTATTATTATGGATGCTATTATTTTATTATTATTATTTCTATTATTATTATGCCATCTGTTGTCCCGGGGAGGGGGGGTTGCTGTGCAAACCCAGTGCAACTAGGGATTATGGATCGTTTCTCCGGTCCCAGGCCGTGTCCGCATTTTCGAGCTCGCCTTCGGTTTTGGGATGATTTTAGGACCGAGTTCCCTCGTCCCCATTGGCTCGCGCGGCGGCATAATTATGATCACATCCCCAGGCTGCTGGCGCTGCTCTCTGTTTATTGGTGGTTAAAGATCTATTATCTATTCATCAGCCGCCTCTTTTTTCCTTTTTTTCTTTTTACCATTACATTCTTCTAAAGTGAAGCACCAGCAGGTATTTTGCACGTTTACAATTAATGATAATAATAAAAAAAAAAAAAGTCTAGCGTCCTTTAAAACTATTACTCCCAGGCCCCTGTCATTTCTCCTAAGAATGCAGAAATGCCTGTGTTTGGTGACTAGGTTGCCGTGAGACCTGGGAGAAGCCGATGGGAATGGGGGGAGAAGAGTGAAGTCCACCGTGAGCCAGGCTGCACTGCCACCAGAAGCATAGTTGAGGGGACAGGTTTCAGGACAAGCTACCTGCTTCCTCCCTTGGTTTCATCTACTGTATATTTATGTTTGTGTCAATTACTCCTTTATTCCAGATAAAATGTTGTGTTGGGGCAGGTGTCCGAAAACCTCTTTTGAGAAACCAGGCAAGAGAGGAGTTGGGAGCAGTATTTTCCGGGGTCGTCAGGGCACCAGAGAGATTCGTGGGGAACTGGCAGAGATCATCTTTGTTGCCCCCACTCCACACCTTCCCAGGGAACATACATACACATCTTCACACGAGACAGGTGTGCGCCTCAGCTTTGCCCTTACAGTGGGAGACACCTGCTTCTCCCTTAGGCTTCGAAGCTCTGGGCTGGGGTCCTGGCCCAGTATTGTCCCTCTGTCAGTTCCAGGTGACTTTGCTTTCTCCTCCTCCTCTTTTTCCAGGCCCAAAGATTCTGGGCTTTGAATCCAGCCCTTGGGGTGGGGGTGCATTTAAAGATGCACCTCCCTTGGGCCTGGACCACTGTCCCCCAAAATATTGTCTGCAGTTTGGAAATCTCTCTCTCAATTAGGCTGTGGGGTTAGAGGCCTCTCCTCTCCTAGGCCAGCAGGGAGCCTGAAGGCATGGCAGAGTGGGGAGGTCTTTTGGCTGTGCCCAGTCAGTAAGCCCAGGGTGGAGCTAGAGGTCTGCCCTCGGGTTTTTGAGGCTGGAAACAAACACCCAGCTTAGGCAGACTATGGATCCCGAATCCTGGCAAGCAGGAGAGGGCACCTTTCATGCAAGCTTCAGAAGGAGGACTGGAGGGCCAGCCTCTGGCAGTGCCCTCAGGCCAGACCCTCCAAATTCAGCCTGAGACTCAGGGGTTGCAAACTGGAGCCACTGAAAGCTCCACCCTTAGTGATCTTGGGTGGGGGCATAAAAGTCATTGACCTTGAGGGCATGGGGAATCCAGTTTGTCTGGGAGATAGATGGTTTGAGACCCAGATGGTTTGCGATGTGTAAGGGTGATGGGTGCCTTCCCTCTTTTAAAACTTGCAGCCCTCGGTGCTAAGGTGCAGTCATTATTCCCTTAACCAGGACAGTGTTGGACTGGAGATGGACCCCTCAGCCTTCTGCCCCAGGCAGGGACATTTGGCTGTAGTAGAGGGTAGAGTGCTACACAGTCCCACTTTAGTCGGTTGGCATCCTCTGCAGGCCACCTGCCTTTTATAAACTGTCCTTCTGTGGCCAGGTTTACCCCAGGGGCTCTAGCTAGCCAACAGGTAGGCATGGGTAAAGGGGAAGCGGGGTCTGAGGTCTGGTGTCCCCCTTCCTGAAGGCAGCGGGGCATGCTAGTTCCTCTGCTCCAAGTGCTACTAGACCCAAGCTGCTCTCCAGCCCCTTGAAGGAGAAGTGGGTTTCTAGTGAGTCGGGCAGTTCGGAACCCCAGAAGCTGGGTAATCTATGCTAATTCATGCACTTGGCCTGAGGAGCCCGGGAAGGTTCACGGGGTCTAGCCCCGATGTGCAGGGAAATTAACTAGGATAGTAACTCATTAACCAGACTGGCCAGTGGAGGCGTGCCAGGGCACTGGGCACTGTGGTCTGGACTGGACCCTGAGCTCCTAGATGGCACAGCTGCCCTGCTGCTCAACTTTACTTGTGGATTTAGGCCTTGCAGAATACGGCCACCTTTGTTCCTTAGCTGCCCATGGAGTGGGTGTTTGGTTAAGTAGCCCTGCGTGGAGTGGGAGATGTGGGGATTTCTGAGGCTCCAGCTTAGAGCAAGGGGCTTCCTCCCTCTGTCCTATGTGTGCCCCAAGCCACTGCTGCCTCTTGGGCTCTGTAGACTAAGGAATCTACCTTTGCAGGTAGCTGGACTAGCAGACACATTCAAACGTTCTAATTCCGAATCTGTCACTGAATGACCTTGGGCAACATGGAAACCTCCCGACCTCATTTTGTCATATGTAAAAATACAGCCAATGCAGTCGGAGTAGCACTGGACTTGTTTTGGAGGATGATAGAACTATCCTACTTCCTGATTGTGGTGGTATTTATATGATTCTATATGTTTTTCAAAACTCACAGAACCGTACATTACAAAGGGTGAGTTTTACTACATGTAATTATACTTTAATACACCTGCCCCCATCCCCCAAGATGAGAGACTTGCATTTACAGCTTAAGTGTGTGACCTTGGGCAAGTTACCTAACTTCTCTGTGCCTCTGTTTCCTCTTCTCTGAAATGGGAATAAATAATAGTACCTTTGCTTTGGGTTTGTTCAATGACATAAACAAAGCTAAGTGCTTAGACAGTGTCTGGCACTTAATGAACTAGGGGCTTCAAAGGAGCAAAGGGCAGTGCTTCTCCATCGCTGCGCTCCGTGCTAGGCCTGAGGTACCTGGGGTGGGTGCATGGCCTCCTGCAACTGAGAATAGGTGTGTGGGAGCTGTCTGGGGTCGCCACCTATGTGACTTTCACCTTCTTGAGCCATGGTTGACTCATCTGCCAAAAGGAAATAGCGATGTGTTAACGGTTGTTGAGAGGAGTGAGTGAGCTAATATTTAGCACACTGTTAGCGTTCATCACATTTTAGTTATTGCTAGGTCATAGCCTTGTGCCGTGGAACCTACCCACTGCACTCTGCCAAGTCTTGGTCCCTGATCGCCAAGGTTCGGGTCCTCACGTTGAGCCAGCACGCTGAGCCCGTCCTGTGCTCCCGCGGCGGGCCGTGGATCTCACCGACGGCCGTGAAGGGCGAGCCCTTTCCCAGTCCAAGGCGCACTAATGGTGTCCCAAGTTGGAAAGGCCTCGGGGGCGTTAAGAATTCCTCCAACCCACTGAGATCCCCAGTCACGCCGGCCTCTCCGAACGCGTAGGGTGGCGGTGAGAAAACGAAAAGTATAATTAATGCCCTAAAAACATTTTTTTAAAATTATTACGACAAATCCCTTTCTGGCGTCTTCCCTAGAGGCCTCTCGCCAGGCGGGCGCAGCGGCCCGGGGCCCCGATTGACGTGCGCGCAGCGGCGCCTAGTGGCGAGGGCTGGGCGCGGGCGCGATACCCACCGAGCCCCCGAGCCCGAGGGCGGGGGAGTGCTGGGGTTGCGCCACATTGCCAAGGTCTCGCCTAGGCCGTCATCCAGGCCAGCGGAGGGGTCAAAGGAGGCTCACTGGCTACAGAGGAGCCCGGACGGCTTCGAAGTGCGTCCCTCCTGCCTCCCTCAGCTCCAGCTCTTGGCTTGAGAGGAATTCCAGCTCCAGTAGGAGTCCGGCTTCCTTCCGAAGGGAGCGCAGAGAGGGGCTGGGATGGGACAGGTTCTGCTCTAAGAAGGACTAGGAAGCCGTGATCACCTGTGCAGCCACAATTCCATGCCTGAGGTCCCATATCTCACGGCCTGACCCTGGTGGTTCAGAGAACAGGCCTGGGACGGCCTGCGCGGACCCCGCCTGGGGTGGAGTCGGAAGAGCTGGGGTCCCGGGGTGCGACTCTCTCATATCCGCGCCCCCTCGCGGCAGGCGGAGGACGCCCGACACAGGGGGTCCTTGGTTTTGGCAGGGGTGGCGATTAATTACTACACACTCCTAGCAGCGCACGTTGGGCCGCCGCGACGGGGTTCTGATGACTCTCCCATTCCTCTCGGAGCGCGCGTACCCCATCCGTCCCGGGGCAGCCTGGCTCCTCTGGTGATGTGAGGCCGTGGAATACGCTTGGGCTTCACTGGAAACCCGTGTCATAGGAAGGTGGCCTGGGAGCGGTGCCCTCAGCATAACTGTTTGGAGCTCCGAGCCCTTGCGGCAGGGTCTTGACCCTGGCACTGGCCTCCGCGGGTGGCTGCAGGGGCGCTGTCCTCCTCTGGACATCCGCGCGAACGTCTGCGTCTCCGGAGATCTATCCGTTTTGAGACCCAACGTTTCAGTGACGCATGAAGCCACCGGCAGGACCCCGCCGTCGGGTTTTATCTCCTTCATCACGTTGAAACTCGTCACTCCCTCACCACACACACACGCTGTCTCGATTCATTATTGAAAGCGAGGAAACAGAGCCAGTTTCTTTCTCCCTCAGCTGCCTTCAAATGAAAGCCTAGGACCAAGCAAGAACTGGGGGGGACCGACAGACGTACACACAGACGGTGGTGCAGGAGCTGGAAACAAGTACACTGTAGTTCGGGGCGCCTGCCGGGGATAGGGGTAAAGACAGTTGCATCTCCCTTGCACTCTCTCGGGATGGGGGGTGGGTGGGAGCGTGGCAAATCCTTCCCATCGCCTCCAAAGCTACAAACTATGAGCCCACCAGAGCGTGCACGGGCTCCTGGGCTCCCAGAGGACCAGCATGGGGAGCGGAAGCGGGGCGCACCTTCCACGCCTCTGCAGCACTTTCTGGCTTTTCGTGTTTGAGGCTCTGCTCTCTGCCACTGATGGCCCGGCCGGTCTTTTAACTTGGAGTCTGGTCCTTGCCTGACAATGTAAGGCGCTCCTTGGGTTTGTCAGCGTCCATCTAGGAGCCTATGCTACTTCTGAAACGCTGGCGTCCCAGGAGCCCCTCTCTCAGGGACTTAATCGTCTCTTCCTTTAGTATTTCCCCATTTTCTGGATGTGGGGGCTGGGCTTGGACTTGAAGAGGAAATCCTGCCATCTGAGGAAAAAAAGGAAACTGTAGGTTTCTTCTTTTGGACTCTGCGGCCCTCCTTGAAACGTGGGGAAGATTGGGGCAAGACTTACAAGAAGGCTAACAATTCCTCTCACCTATATCGAGTTTTAGCATTTTTGTTTAAGTATGTGTGCTCAAGCCTATGATCTCAGTGAACATCACAATCTGGTGTGGTGAGTTAGGGAAACAGTCATGATACCCACTTTTCAGATGAGAAAACTGAGGCTTAGGGAAGTTACAAAAGTCACTCGGGGCACCCCCACCTCCTAGCCATGGGTGCAGTGCTCACTTCACTTGGAGCCCTAGGAAGACCACCCTCTCCTCCCCGCCCACAGGAATCAGCCTCTCGCACTCAAGCCAAGGGGAAAAGGCAGGGAAGAGTGCCCTGCAGGTGGGCTGGGGTGCAAGCAGCAAGGTTCGCCTGGGCGGCCCCACTTAATGTCACTCTGGCTCTTGCCTCTTATGCACCCGGTCACCGTTGTCCTCCAGGCCGCTCTTCCGGGCCTCAGGCCCTGCCCTTTTTTTCTTCCTGGTTTAGCTCCTGCGGACTCCAGCCCCGAGTTTAGGACTGGAGGGAGGAGGGTGGTTAGTGGCCTCGCAGCTGCCAGTGAACGGAAGCGCGGTCAGGGCAGGCGCTGCGCGGCGGCGGCTGAGACTCCGTGTGCCCAGTATCCCCACGTCGTTCGCGTGAGCGACTCACAGCGGCCGGGAAACCTCTGCTGGTGGCCACAGAGCAGCGCCTGCGCCAGCGGGCAGGAAAACTGGTGCTTCCAACCGCAGCCAGCGAGGCGGCCCCAAGACCCCTTGTCCAGCGTCTTCTGCTTCCCCGGCTCTGCCCGGCCTGCGCGGAGAGAGCTGGGGGACAGAAGAATGGACAGGGACTAGGAGCTTCCGAAGGGGCTCACGAGGGTCTGACCACGACCACTGATGCGTCCACGACCCCATCGCATGCCCTTCGAAGACCCCAACTCTCTCTAGGAGTACCGCAGCTTTGCCGGACCAGGAGGCCCTAATTACAGACAGGCTCTGCTGCAACTCCTGGGGCCCGGCCCCCAGGGGAGAGCGAAGGAATCCTCTGGTTCTGGCCCCTACAGCTACCCCCTCCCCCGGCCACACGCATATTCTGGGGCCCCTCGGGCCTGGAGGTTGGCCATACCAGGCCTGGCTCTCCTGTTTGCATCCCCTTGGCGTCTGGGCGCGGGGAGGCTCCGTGGACCCGGCTTCTCCCACGGCCATGCGGAGCCCTCGGCTTTGTGGCAGGCCCCTGGCGTCTGGAGGAGAGGCCGCGAGTGAGGCCCGAGGGAGCCTCTGGGGACCCGCAGCAGCCGAAGCCGGCTTGGGCCTCGGAGGCCTCCTCTACGCTGGGTCCGAAGTGTCCTCCCACCCCTGGCGGGGACCGGGAGAGGCCCGACCGCCGCCGCCCTCCGCTTAGCCCCGGCCGCCAGCAGCTTGCCGGGGTCGGCGTGCGCAACAAAGGGTGGCATCGCCGCGGCGCGGACAGGGACAGCATTGATTCAATATTAGCTTTTCATTCCAGTCTATTGTGCCCATCTGAGATAATATTGACTCTGAGGTGAGAGCCCACAGACAACAGGGCTTGTCTAACACTCCGCTGCAGGGCGCTCGAAGGGAAGAGAATCGGAAAGGGCGAGTTAAAGAGACTGCGAATAAAAGCTGCTCGCGCGGCGCGCTGGCCGCCGCTGGCCCAGAACCTCGGACCCGGGAACTGGGGGTCGTGGGAGGGCCGAGGGGTCTGGAGGTGGCTCGGAGGAAGGGAGCTGTGCTGTGCGTTCCCAACGAAAACAGCCCTCACTTAACACACACTCTCATCTGCCAGACACTTGATGTTGGGTTTCCCCTTCTCGGTAGCTCTGGAGGAAAACTAATGCCCCCACACACTGTTTTGGGTTGCTAGTAAGCCAGCAGCGGCCACTGAGATATTTTCCCCTTGTAAACGGTGTAACTCTTTAGGGTAACTTTTCTGTCAAAATGTTTCTTCTATTTCCCCTGCCAGTGAAGAGTAAACATGCAGCAATTATCATTAAACTGCATTACTTGCGAGAGCGTGTTTAATATCAAATTTCTAACTGTGCATTTGGCTGTGCGTTCAATCGTCTCCTTGCAGCCCATCATTGAGTTCCCTAACTGCCTTGCTAACCGCAGCTTTAAAGGGCCTCTGGAACGTTCCAGTCTTGCATATAAAGATTCGTTTCAATTTTCAAATTGCTTCTAAATGCCTCCGTTGGAAAATGGCACTTTAAGTTGTTTTACGTGTCGGAGACAGAATACTTAGATTTACACTTGGGGCACCAAACGCAAAACGCTCAGGGCTTGCAGTGAACCTGGTGAGTGTGCCCTCGGGTGTCATTTACAGAATTTGCGCCCTCCTCCCAATTGGAGTTTGACCTCTATCAGAGATCATCTTTTCACTACTTTACCCCAATGAGGAGCTGGTCGTTTGAGATCTTTTCATCCACCCCAAAGACACGTGGGCGTGTGGGGAACTGGGATAGGGTGAGGGCTGGGGTGACTGCATCACTATGGGGAGACCCTGATGCGCTTCGCTCCTTCCCTTCCAGCGCCTTGTACTGAGTTGGTGCTTGGCGACAAGGAGATCGGCACCTGGGCTATTTCAGAGGACATGTTGTCTCATATATACAATCTATAACATAGATGGTCCGTTTGTATTATATACTGTTCAACATATAATATGTATGATGTGGTTTCATATAATAAATATTTAACATCCAGTTCCTATATAATATTGTTATACTACTTATCTAACATAATGTTTTATCATATATTATACAATGTATGTTGTATACAATTCTAGATGTGTGTGTTTGTGTGTGTGTGTGTAAATGTATTTGGGAGAGCCTTTAATCTTCCTGCAAGTACGCATTTGATCATTTTAATGTAACTTTATAAAGTCCTAATCGAAGCCACTTTGAGACCAGCTATGTCTTTATAGCAAAATACGCTGGGATCCACTGTCGGCTCCAGGACAAAGCTAGGGGGAAGGTAGCTGCCGTGAGGGACAGCAGGTCCCCATTGGAAAGTGATTTTCCAAATGTTTATTCCCCGGGGACAGAGGAGCCGATGTTCTGGACTCCGTGGCCGTCTCCTGTCCTCGCTTGTGTTATGGTGGTTGTTTTGGTTTTGAGAGAAGCCGTTTGGAGGCTCTAGTGATCCCTAAACTGATGTCATAAATTAAAAATGAATGTGAGGAGTGCAGCATATGCTCCGCTGAGGCGTCAGGGAGCTCAGCGGAAGCCTTTCACCTCGGGTTCCGGGCTGCAGACGACAAACTGCGGGGCTCCAGACTAGGTGCACGATGCGGGCGGGCCTGGCAGAGCGGAGGCGCTGCGTGGGCTCCCACAGGTCCTCTGCTCCAGCTCGCGGCCGCCCGCCCCGACCCCGGACTAGGAAAAGCTGTCGGGGCTTGCATCGTTTACAGATCAGATGGTCCCAACTACAGTCTGCTTTTAATACCAATTGAGAGCTAAAATAAGCAAGCAGACGGGAGTTCCCGTTGGAGGGCAGGGGCCAGGTGTGCTGGAGGAAAATAAAGTCGGAATTTCAGATGTCCTGACGTTATCGCTCAGTTAAAAGGCAAGAACCGCGCAAGTGATTTAGTTTAGGGAGGTGGAGGGAAAAAGCAAAAAAGAGACGAAGTCAGGTGTAGCCAACGAAAAGATCAGAAATGAAAACCGTCCTAACTTTACAGCTTAATAAACAGGAGGCTGCTAACTCAGAGACTTGGGAGTTGGGGAAGGAAATTGGGGTGGGGAGGTGGGGAGGTGGGGAGGGTAGGCTCAGGGAAGGGGCAAGAGGGAGAGGAGACTGTCAGGATGCCATGGGCTGTTTATTTCTCAAAAGCAAAACCCCCCCAACGGTTACCTGGTGAACATCTTGTAGAACAAAACAAAGAAACTTGGCTAAAACCTGAAACAGGCAGTTTAGGCTCCCCACTTCTGGCAAAACTTGAGGTTCAGTGAGGCCCAGAGCCCACTTGGGATCTGGTCCAGTTCCCAGCCTTGGGAAAGGTTGTTGTGGGTGTGGAGCAGTAGAGACTGTACCTCCCTGCTCTGTCCCTGAAGGGGCTCCCAGGCATCTGCTGGGATGAGCTGGGAAGTGGGTAGAGGGGCTGAGATCAGAAGAGGGAGGAGAATGTCTTCTTGTTGCTAAAAATAAAACAACCCACTCTCCTCACCCCAATGGCTGCAGTCTCTGGCCCTGGCGGCACTGGGAGGCGTCTGAACACGTACAGAATGGCAGGCCTTCCAGATGAGGAGTGGATTGCAGTGCCAACCATGTGGATGTGGGTCTTCCCCAGATGGGCTTGGGCACATCTGGCCCGTCTGCAGCATTTTCTGCATCCAGGTGATCCATCTCTTCCCTGCCCGGTGTAGTGGAGAACTTTATTCTGTGTTAGCAACAGCATTCCTTATTTCTGCCCTGTTCTCTGAGCCCCCATGATCCTGGTTTAAAGGGCAGCTGCCCGGGTGTGCCGAAAGCAAGATAGACTGTTTCATTTCTCATCTGCTGCCAGAGTATCTCACGTGAGAGGTAATTCATTTCTATCAGTGATAGCACCAGTCCCATCTACGGTGCTGAGCTCCCATTACAAGGATTTATTTCATCCAGTCCTCCCAGAAATCCATTGAATCCATTGAAGTCTATTCCCATTTTCCATATGAGAAAATGGAGGCTCTAAGATGTTAAGACATTCATCCAAGGTCACACACACAGGTAGTAAATGAGGAAGTCTAGATTCCAACCCAGGTCTTTCTGCCTCTAACAGGTTTTCTGCTTCCCTACATCTGATTTCCTATCAAAATGCCGACTTTTCCCCAAAGAGGAAGTCACAGGGTGAGGAAAAAGACAACACTTTGCTCTTTAGTCCTCCAAAAAGTCAATGACCATAGGATAAAGAGTCTGGATCCCACATCCCCTCCAGAACATTTATTCCAACTCTGAAAGAGACAAGAGACTATTGGCACATGGACAGCATGGATGGTTTACAAATAGCCTGACCACACCTCACTTCCGTCACCTCTCCCACCAGCCCTGTGAGGTGGACACTGTCATTATTACCCCACTTAGAGAGGCAGGAATGAACTCAATGAGGTTGCACAAGTTGCTCACTCCCCATCCATTCTGCACAGAGCCCTGGCTGTCCCAGTCCAAGTCTCCCAGCTTTGTAGATTACCACATATGGGACTATTTAACCAATGAAGTTAGACCTTGCATTGTGCTGTGAAATTGCTAAGTTTTCTCTTTGTCATGTTTTAAGTATTTCTGCAAATATTATTTCAGGATCCAACTTTCTCTGCATTTATGCCTCTCTGAGACTCATACCTTTTCCATGTATGTATCCATCTGTATTGTGAAGCCATCAAGGAAACAGAACAAGGAGTTGCCCCTTATCTGTGGTCAGATGATACTCAGAGACCTATACTCACGGTGTGTAGGTTTTATCAATAATGGTATATTTTGTTCTATTATCATTTGCCTTACTTGTATCACTCAAACCCAAATGTGTGATCAAGGGTTTTCAATCGTATGTCTCTGTGTGTGTGTTTCATGACTTTCAAAGTACAGTTAACTCTCGCTTTAGACAATGTTTTCTCTTTGCTAAGATCCAAGAGGAAGAATTTGAGGCAGAAGGAATTCTTTGGTCAAATAGTTCCATGTTCAAAGAGATAAAAAAGAATGCAGACAGGAAGTGGCTCAAGGGGTCTCTGATCCTGAGATACTGTAAGAAATCTCCTGCCACCAGAAAAAGCCTGCCAGGGAAGGATGTTCTCAGCCTTCGGACAACCAAAGCTCCCTCATCAGGCTCATTCTGAATCTCACTTGTTTACTTCTGCACAAAAGCCATGCTCTCCTACCCCAGGAAGAAGCTTTTTTTCCTCATTATCATGAAATGTTATATATATATATATATATATATATATATATATATATATATATATATATATATTTATTTATTTATTTTAACGTTATGCCAGAATGTGTAAAGAAGTCAATAACAATCATGCAAATTACCCCTTGTTTACTTCTTCACAAAAGCCATGCTCTCCTACCCCATGAAGAAGCTTTTTTGCTATTATGAAATTATATAGCAAAAATTTGAGATGTTAACTGAAAAAAAAGAAGGAATTAGGGCTGGGTGTGGTGGCTCAACGCCTGTAATCCCAGCACTTTAGGAGGGCGACATGGTGAACCCCAGCTCCACTGAAAATACAAAAAATTAGCCTGGCATAGTGGCGCACACCTGTAATCCGTTACTCAGGAGGCTGAGGCGGGAGAATAGCTTGAACCTAAGAGGTGGAGGTTGCTGTGAGCCCAGATCACACCACACTGCACTCCAGCCTGGGTGACAGAGTGAGACTCCATCTCAAAAAAAAAAAAAAAAAAGAAAGAAAGAGAAAAAAGGAATTAAGTTATGCCTATATATTGTTATTATTACATTTGTCTAACATCTAATATTGTTAGATATATCTAACAACATTGTTATTGTTGTTTTAGTGACTAAAAGAAAGGGAAGAAACAGGCTATGTGAGTCTGTTTATGTGAAGTAACAGGCAAAACGAATCTATGGACATGGAACTCAGAATGGTGTTTGCCTCTGGAGTGGGTTGACTGAGAAAGGCCCAGGAAACTTTCTGGGCTGCTAGGAATGTTCTATGTCTTGATTTGGGTGATGGTAACATGGATGTATACAATTGCAAAAAGTCATCAAACTTAAGATTTTAAAGTATTTTTTTGTAAATGTTTATACCTTAATAAAGAAAAAGAAAGAATCTTGGACAAATATTATATCACAAAAAACAAACGAGAGAGATGAAGTAGCAAAAGACTGACCAAAAAAGCAGGAGATGCTGAGCTAACACCAGCCACACAATACCTGGAGCTCTACAAAGAGGAAGGCCAAGCTTGGCTCCCCTCCATTCCAGCCTCTCAGAGGTCCTCCTAGGTAGGTTGCAGGTACATCCAAGAGGGCTGGATCCTTAAATGGGTAATACAATCTTAAGGTCCTGCTGGGCCTCACCGCTTGCCAGCCTCCCTCTTCTTTAATGCTGACACTCTGCCATGTTCACAGTGAGGCACTGCATTTCCTGATGGGGTGAGGGTCCCTTGGAATGTAACAAGAATCCATGCTTGAGTCAGGAAGGAAGGTAAAAGGCCTTCGCTTTCAAAAAGGATTCCAAAAGTTTCTTTCTTAGCCACTCTCTGGAACTCAGAATGTGGTCTCTCAGAAGCAATGTTATAAAGGGTGGTCAAGATGCCACCCTAAAAAATCTGTTCAATGTCTACTCATAAAAGTATAGAATTTTAAGCTTGGCGGGTGGAGGAAAACTGATATACTAGGAGATTCTTTAGGAAAAACTGTGTTTCCTAAGTGTATTGAGTGATAGTGGTTGTGTGTCATTAAAAAAAAAAAAAAAAAAAAATGAGAGGAGGCCGGGCATGGTGGCTCATGCCTGTAATCCCAGCACTTTGGCAGGCCAAGGCAGGCAGATCACGACGTCAGGAGATAGCAACCATCCTGCCTTACACGGTGAAACCCCATCTCTACTAAAAATACAAAAAAAAAAAAAATTAGCTGGACGTGGTGGCCGGCGCCTGTAGTCCCAGCTACTTGGGAAGCTGAGGCAGGAGAATGGTGTGAACCCAGGAGGTGGAGCTTGCAGTAAGCCAAGATCGCACCACTGCACTCCAACCTGGGCAACAGAGCGAGACTCCGTCTCAAAAAACAAAAAATAAATAAATAAATAAATAAATAAATAATAAAATAAAAATAAATAAAATTAGAGGAAAACAATATTTTTTTTTCCCAAAAATATACCTATCTACCAGACACTGTGTTGGCATTTGAAATTCAAAAATGAAAAATTCTATGATATCCTCCCTCAAGAAGCTAGCCGAGGAAGGCTAACCTTGTAAATATGTAAGTACAATAAAATCTTCACAGGCTTTGTGATAGAGGTCGTTATAGTTAAACAAAACAGAAAAATAGAAGTGAATGTTGGTTGGCAAGGGGAAAGGAATTTTAAAGCAGGGAGGGCTGATGGGGTAAGGAATTAGATGAAGACCTTTAGGGAGACTTTCAGGGTTCATGGGCACAATGGCCCTGGATCTAATGCTGTTTCCAAATGTCTCTTTCTTTTACAACAAGACCAATACAGTTTAACTTCTCAAGCACTGTTGGGGTGGGTTGATTGTTTTTTGACTTTCAAATTATCTGAAGGGAGTAGAGGTGAGCAAAACTTGCAATTTCAAAGGGAAAAGAAAACATTTAAAAGATATGTAAACCCAGGAGAAGGACTGCCAGAGGGGATTTGACTGAGTATGGAGGAAGGAAAAAGCATAAACCCCAATACTGGAAAAGAAACAAAAGTTCAGTTCCCCACATCAGTCACTGGATGATGAAGCTGACTCAGGACAGCTTGGGTGCTATCATGAGAGCAGAGTGGTTTAGGAGTCCCTGTGCTCCCAGAAGTATGAACGTATGGGATCACTTAAAATCAGATATTTGTAGTATTTTCAGATCATTTATTAGTTCCACCAGTATTGAGCATTTACCATTTATAAGGAAATTTGCAATTGACCTGTAATTAACAGGGTTAAAAAATTGAGTCAGTCATGGTCCTTGCCCTTGAGAACCAGTTGGGGAACTAGACAGCTAAATACTATTGAACATGATAAGTCCATAAACATAAAATGCTCAGGAAAAAGCTACTGATGTTACATTTAAGTAACACAGACAAGAAAGTATTTCTTTTGTTTCTTTCCCAAGAAACTCCTGTGGGTGGAGGAAAACTGATATACCAGGATATTTTTTAGGAAAAACTGTAAGGTTTTTCAGTAATTGGTAGACAGTAAGACATTACAAGGAGGGCCATGGGTGATTGACCTGAGCAGGTAGAAAGAATATACTGAGCAAGGGACAAAAGAGAACAAGCATTTATTAAGTGCTTACTGTATTTCAGGTACTTCACATATAATACCACATTTAATTGTCATAAAACTCTTCAAGGGAAGGTATGTATATCCACCTTTTTACAGATTAAAAAATTGGGGCTCACAGAGGTTAAGTAAATTCTCCAGAGACACACAGAGAAAGTGACAGAGCTAGGATTTGAACCTTTCTCTGTCTGATTCCTAAGCCCTGACTTCAGTCCACAATTCAGCACGGGGTATTAACAATGCAGGATCTACTGAGCCCCCACAGTTGTCCTGCAGGTAGAATGTGATTCGAGAGTCAAAGTGCCTTTGGAAAATGCAGGCATTAGACAAGCATTATTTGTTAAAATACTTTGCAGCTATGTTCTCCCCTTGCTGGTCTTCATTCAACAAATATTTCTTGTGTTCTAAGCCAGGCACTGTTCCAGGCACTTGGAATATAGCACGGGGAAAAGCAGACAAAATCTTTACCCTGGTGGAGCTGACATTTCCCCAGCAGGACGGTGTGCAGACATGAATAAAAAGATTGATCAGCCATGTGAGAAACAGTGCTTAAGGCTGAACTCTCTCTCTCTCTCTCTCTCTCTCTATATATATATATATATATATATACACACACACACACACACACAGTTATATAGATGTAGTTATATATATAGTTATATAGATACAGTTACATATAGTATATATATAGTGTATATATAGAGAGAGAGTGTATATATACACTCTATACATACATATTCACTGTTTGAAATATTGGAAAACCCAGGGGACTAAATGTTTTTTAATGGGGACTTTTTTTAAAGCATGTTTCCATACTATGGAAAACTGTGTAATATAGCTATTGCAAAGACAGAAGTAGCTCTTTTTCTGTAGTGTCATGGAAAGACCTCCAAGACCTGTTAAGGAGAGAAAAAGTGAACTCCAGGACAATACACGATATGATCCCATTAATGCTTAAAATAAATACTACTTGTTCGTGCTTGTGTGTGTGTGTGTGTGTATTCACATACTAATATATAGTTACATGTGTATACGTAGATATAAATTCAGAGAAAAGTTCTGGAAAAATACATACCAATCTGACAACTGCATTGCTTCAGGAGAAGAGAGTGGAACTTGCAGGAATTGGTGTGGTCCTGGTACTTATTCTGACTACAATGTATACTTCTTGATTTCTGATGATGAGAATACATTCACATATTGCTTTCATAATTGAACAGGGAGACAGATACATGCATGTGGGTATAATTTAGTTATAGCAATATGATTATGGATGACAATTGTTACTCTTTTAATCTCCTTTGATGTTGTTTTAATATGTCTATGGAGCGAGATATATACATAGATGGGATGATGCCAACACATAAAAGGTGGAATTAAAACATGGCAACATGGCTTGAAAATCTCGCCTTTCCCCACCCCTCCTGCAGTTTATAGTGAAACCTTTTTTAAGAGCATCATGGGATTTTGGATGGAAATCCTTGATCTCCCAGTTCTGAGGCACATGTAATTATTTCACAGTTAAGTAGCCTCAAGGATCTTTGTGATAGATATGACTTCATTATGAGAGCATCAGGCCTCTCCCAGCAGTAATTGAGCTTTGGGTGGAGCCAACGTGGGTGTTCAAGTGTGTGAGGAGTGGCTCCCAACAGGATTCCCCTGGTTTCTGAACCAAGTCAAGCAAGCTGGCCTTAGCTTTGGCTGATCCCTGAAAACCAGCTAATGTATCCCACCCAAATCTCTTCCATTGGCTGTCTCTGTGACCTTGGACAAGTCTTTGCTGTTTCTCGGTCTCCAGTGGAAGGAGTTGAACCACATGGCCTATAATGTCATTTTCTGTCCTAAACTTTTTATTTCTATTATGACAAGTTGTTACAGGAGCCCTCCATCCGTACATTCATTTACATGCACCTGCTTATGTGCTGGGGACAGAGAAGCAAGGTGGCACAGCCTCTGGCCTTAAGGAGCTGCTCGTGGTGGCATCAAATTCTTGAAGATATTGAAGCTGGTGGGTCTGCTAGAAACTCAGATAGTTTCTCAGAACTGGACTCAGAATAGATGTGTGGGGATCCCTCTCCACTCTTTGCCTCTGGATCTCTTGGGTAAAACTGGACTCTGTTCCTCCAGTCCCTTTATTCTAAACGCAATACTAGTAGAGCCTCTCCCTCTGCTGGGTGACTTCTGGTCCTTAGAGACTAACTCACACCCATATACAGGAGGGAATAAAGAGTCTCAGCTTGGGGACAGAGATGGCCTGAAGTCACAGGAGTTCTAGGTGGACTGGTGATGGGACTTGGGGTCCTCTGGCCACTTCACTCATTCAGCAAACTTTTATTGATCACCTGCTGTATGCCAGGTGCTTTGCTAGATTGTAGGAGCACAAGTGTGAATCAATGGAATGATTTGTCAGATGTGTGTTGCTTTTTATTACAAAAGTGATATATAATTCTAACCACTCACATCCTTACAGACCAGGGTGTGAGTGGTTAGAAGCTCTCCTGGAGAGGACAGTGTCCTCAGTTAGAGAACCCTCAGATCTGTGCCCTTCTCTGGGGGCTCCAGAGAATTTCCCCAACCAGTCTTATCCCCCAAGGAGCAGAAGGCTGCTGGGGAGGCCCAGGTGCAGTAGACACTGAGTCAGAGGCTGGGGTCAGAAGTCAAACTGTACTATGGCAGGAAGCGCCATAGTGCCCTTGGTCAAGGCCAAGCTGGATTAAGGGGAACATGCTTGCATGGGCTGAGGGTGGGTAGGGGTTTCCCCAGGAGAGAGGAAAGAGGGCGTGTGGCAAAAGTGGAGAATTCGTGCCAAGCTGACCCAACCTCTTCTCTCTCCACACTTCCTTGCCGTGTGGACCAGGTCAATGACTCAGCCTCTTGAGCCTCAGTTTCTTCTTCCATGAAATGGGAATGATAACAGTTACACTTGTTCTTCTCTCAGATGATGATTCTGAAGATCAAACAAGGTGATGGGTAGAAAGGTAAATTATAAAGCACTTTAAGATATAAGCTAATGTTGTTGTACTTTGAAATGATGCATCTTCCTTCTTCCTAACTGACCCATCCTGCTTTGCCAGGTCTGTTGTGTGAGGTTTCCAGTATGGTGGGTGCAAAAGCAATCATGGGGGTTGGGGAAGGAATCTCTGGCCAGCTCACCACTTGTGGGCTAGAGGGGTCCATCCAAGGACCCCTTACAAGGCAAGTGGGCAACCTGGCATTGGCATGGGTGGAGCAGCCTCACCACTACTGAGGGCACTGGTCCCACCCTGAAACTCATCAACCCAATTCTGCATATGTGAACTCCTCCCATCCAAGACGCCCAGGGGATGGGGTGATCTGCAGCCTGACAGGAGGCTGCAAATAGCATTTTTAGGGCATTTGTGGGATCCTTTGAGAGACAGGCTATGCCATGGTCCCGTGGGTTCCTCAATAAGAAGAAGGGACTCTTTGGGGGCACTAAGAGGCTGGGTATCAGGAGACCCAGCGGCTTCTGGTCCTCATGTGCTATTAACCTTAGGCAAGTCACCTCACCTCCCTAGGCAGATTTGTCAGATGTGTGTTGCTTTTTATTATATAAGTGATATATGATCATAAAAATCTTAAATATGACAGAAGAGGAGAAAGTCCAAATGAAGAGGCTCCCTTCCCACCCCCTCACCATTAGTCCATTCTCATGCTGCTATAAAGAGCTGCCCAAGACTGCATAATTTATAAAGGAAAGAGGTTTAATTGACTCACAGTTCCACATGGTTGGGGAGGCCTCAGGAAACTTACAATCATGACGGAAGGAGAAGCAAACACGTCTTTCTTCACATGGAAGCAGGAGAGAGAAGTGCCGAGCAAAGGGGGAAAAGCCCTTTATAAAACCATCAGATCCATGAAAACTCACTCACTATCACAAGAACAGCAGCATGGAGGTAACCATCCCCATGATTCAATTACCTCCCACTGGGTACCTCCCATCAGGTCCCTTCTACAACACGTGGGGATTATGGGAACTACAATTCAAGATGAGATTTGGGTGGGGACACACACAAACCATATCACCCCCTAATCCTACTGCCATTGAACATCTGCTATAAAAATTCTTTTAAATGTACAAATAGCTATGTATGCTTCTTAAGCAGAAGTTGGGATCACAAGGCTATATTGTTTTCCTACCAGTTCTCTTCATGTGTTCATACACCTCAGACTTTCCTCCATCAGTGCACGGGTCTGCCTCATTTGTTCAAGCAACTGCATAGGATTGCAGACTTTTGGAACCCTTTTCTGAATCTTTACACAGAGTAAATTCCCTGAGATGAAATTACTGCATCAAAGTATTTCTCTACACCCTTAATACGTTAAATATGATCATTCGCTTTTTAAAACTTTTGACAGTGGTGAGTGAAAATCATATTTTATTGCTCTAATTTTAAATTGTTTGATTATTAGCGAGGTTCAGCATTTTTTGTATGTTCATATTTCTTTTTCTATAAAAAGCTTTGCTTCTATTTTCCCAATTTTTCTATTGGAATGATAATCTTTCTTTTATCTGAAAACAGCACTTTATATAGTAAAGCTCTTAATCTATTGTTTGTCATACAAGTTGCATTTTTTTCCTAGTTTGTCCTTTGCTCATAGTATGTTTCTCATACCAAAGATTTAAATATTTATGCAGGCAAAATTGTTGGTCTTATCCTTTGTGGAGTCTGAGGCTTATCTCTGTTCAAGAAAGTCTTTCTCATTCTCAAGATTATGGAATTATTGGTTTTAGTCTTTTAAATAACTTTTATAATTTTTTAAAATGTGTACATCTTTAATACATCTGGATTTTTTTCTGTGAATGTAACATGAAGTGAAGACCCACTTTTTTTTCTCTTAATGGATAACCAATTATTCCAACATCATTTGCAGAATATAGCCCTTCTCCATTGACAGGAAATACAACCTTTATCACATACTAGATTCTTATATTTTCTTCTGTTTATTCTATTCTGCATTCTATTTTGTTCATTAATATATTTGATATTCCTAAAAAAATTAGCATACTGCTTAATGACCCTGACTTTGTAGTATCTTTTAAAATCCAATAGGGCCAGGCTGCTCTCATCTTTCTTCATCTAGGAAAACTGTTCTCATGTATCTGTTTTCCTAGATAATATTTAGAATCAACTTCCCAGTTATTTTAATCAGAACTATTATTGGAATTGTACCAAATGTATGAATTAATTTGGGAAAGAGTTGAAATCTTTAAAATATTTAGTCATTCCAGCCAGAAACACAATAATTTATTTAGATTTTCTTTGATGTACTTCATTATTTTCTTCTAAATAGGTCTTGGATGTTTCTTGCATGAATTAGTCATTGCATTTTCAGTTTTGTGGATGATTTATGCTTTGTTTTGTTTTGTTTTGCTATAGTGAATGGAATAATTTCTCATTTTATATTTTAACCTGTTTACTATTACATGAGAAAACTAGTTCATGCCTGGTAATCCTTGTGAATTCTCTTATTTCTGTTAAGTAACCAGTTAAATCTCTTGGATTTTTTCCATTTAATAACTGCTTTACTTATTATCAGAGTAAACCATGGTTAGCATAGAAAATGAAAACATATAATAGGAAAAAACAAAAACTACCTGGAAGACTTACTTCAGAAACAGTTACTCTTAACATTTTGATAAATGTCCTTCACATATATATGCATATAGTTAAAGACAGTATAAGAATATATACATAACTATACATGTATCTACTGAAGTAGACATATGTAGATATCTAAAAATTAAGGAGACATATGTATAGTTTTCAAATAGCATCGTAATATGCATGTTTTGTAACCCACTTTTCCTATAAAATATTACAAACCTTCTTCCACATAATTCTTATACATTATACATTATCATTTTAACGGCTGTTTTAATTGCATGACTTTATTTAAGCAATCCTCTGACTTCAGACATTTAGATTGAGTCTATCGCTTAATATTATAAATAATTCTATAGTAAACATCTTATTAGCTATATCTTTGTAAATATTCATAGTTGTTTTTTAGAAGAAATTTCTAGAAGTGGAATTTTTAGGTCCAAAGGTATGCAACAATCTAAAGCTTTTGTGACAAATTCACAAATTGCATTTCAGAAAACTTGCGCCACTTTATTCTCCCACTTTCATTTATTAAGATATTTGTTTTGTTTAAGACAAGGTCTGGCTTTATCACTCAGCCTGGAGTACAATGGCATGATCATAGCTCACAGAAGCCTTGAACTCACTCCTAGGCTCAAACCATCTTCCTGCCTCAGCCTCTCAAGTAGTTGGCACTACAGGCATGTGCCATGATACCTGGCTAATTTCTTCTTCTTATTTTTTTAATGTAGAAAATTACACGCGTGAGCCACTGTGCCAGGCCTATATATTTTTTTAATCCTACTCTCTTCAGTAAACATTGTACCACAGGCATTTCCTGAGGTCTTAAACTCAGTGGCAATACTGATTGAATGGTAACAGAACCAACCCTCTGTTGGACCCTCAGCTGTCCCTTCCGTTGCCTGAGATAAACCTAAGAGCTCCTGACTTCCAAACCAAGAGGCTTCATTTGAGGAACAGGATCAGGGCATTGAACTCCATCTTCTCAAGCAGAACTAAAACGGTTAACTCAGCCCCAATCCTTTGCCGCCTGCACAGAAAGGTGGCCGGGTGGCTCCATGAAACGTTAATCAATCTAAGAGATCACTACCTACAAGTAGCAGAAGAGTCATTTGTGCTTTAAATAAAAACGCCTCTTCCCTGTCATTTTTTATCAGAGAAAAGACTCATATTTCTCCCATCAAGTGCTCGCTTGGCAAGAAACTCACCTAATTCAGAAACCCTTCCAGCAAGGGGGATATGTTTTTCTCAGCAGCAAATGACTACAAACACATCTGCATTGACAAGTTACAACTTATATCCTTCTATGGTGTTTTTGCTCTTTTGAAAATGTTAATAAAAACTTAATGTGGAAAAAAACCAACTTTTTCCAAATATGTGTACCAATGGGCCCGAGGCAACTCATACTTTCTTATGAAATAAAGTAGGTCACTCACATCAATCATGTTGTCTTAGCACATTTTTTCCAAATTAGGAATTTTCAACCCATCATACCAACTTATGGCATCTCTTTTCCAAACATTTCCTTTTAATACGCTCTTTAACATGATAAGCAAATCTAATAGAATGCATTAGTGTCACTTTCCAGTGATGGAGTGCTTCCTCCTGTTGCAATCCACGATGAGTTCAGGGAAACATTTTTACTAGCTCCCTCTGTAACAGTGATTGCTTGTCAAAAATATGACAATGGCCCCAAAGCTGTCAAGATCACACTTGGGTGTCAGCCTTAGAAAGATTACCAGGAGTTCCTTCCTTGCCTCTCCATGTGTCATATACGTAGAAACTCAAAGGATATGTGTGCACCAAAACAAAATCATAAATCCAGATTGTGTACGTGAGGGGAATGTTTAAATGTGGACTGTCAATTCATCAGTACTGCGTATGAATTCATACTATCCTATATAGATCAAAAGCTTGTACTGGGCTTCATACTATCCTATATAGATCAAAAGCTTGTACTGGGCTTCATTTGAAAAGCACATTGCTCACAGAACACTTCCAAATCTCCTAGATCGTGTAGAAAGGGAGGATCCTTAGGTTAATATGTGTGAGATTCTCCAAAACCGATTGCCATCTTTTGCAAGTGGCTTTGGACCCTGTGTGACTCTCCTTATAACTCATTTGAGATAAATATATTTGCATGTTCATAGATTTGACAACGTTTGTCTGGCAGAAACAGGGTATTTGTTTCCCCTTGGACCTCTGGTTCTTGGGCTCATGTGTTCAGTGTTAGCACTTGAGTTTCTTGAAGGAGTTTTTTTGTTTCTTTGTTTGGACAGAGTTTTGGAAGAAAACATTTGGGAAGGTTGGAATGGGAGAGGTTTATAGAGCGCCCAGGAATTCAGCTGTTTCAGGCTTTGGGCCACCCAACAGGAAAACATCTGAATGGAAAAGGGAAGTTCAGTCTGTTTTCTGGATCTCTGGCCCCCTGGGCCTTTCATCTGGACATGTGGGGTCATGCAGACACTGGGTTACATTGCCCACACCATAAACCGCATCACTTCTCCTTCATGCCTTGGGGTGGGGGCAGGTAATGTTATGGACTCTGATTGGCTATAGCTTCCTGACACTGCACCACTATTGTCCGGAGCTAAAGACTTGGGGCTGTGTGTCCTAAAAAGCATCATTAACTCATTATTAACAAAAATGACTGTGCTGGGGCAGTGGAGGACACAAAAATGAGACACAGTTCCTGTCCTTTAGCAGCTTGAAGTCAGGCTTGATGTCAAGTAGAAGGTGATGAGAAAAAGGAAAAAATTGCCCAGAGGTCAGGCACTGTGGCTCAGGCTCATGCCTATAACCCCAGCAATTTAGGAGGCCAAGGTGGGAGGATTGCTTGAGCCCAGAAGTTCGAGACCAGCCTGGGCAACTTAGCAAGACCTATCTCTAAAGAAAATAAAATATTAGCTGGGTATGATGGTGCACACCATCATGGTCCCAGTTACTTGGGAGGCTAAGATGGGAGGATTGCTTGAGCCTGGGAGGTGAAGGCTGTAGTGAGCCATGATTGCACCACTGCACTCCACCCTGGGTGACAGAGCAAGATCCTGTCTCAAAAAAGAAAAGAAAAGAAAAAAAAATGCCCAGAGACTTCAAAGGAGGGAAAGGCTGCCACTAGGTAGAGGTAGGTGAGACAGAAGATGGGGGCAGAGACGACCTTTGAACCAGGCCCATGTGATTAGGCTTTGAATATGCACAGATAGGGAAGAGCATTCTTCAGAGCAAGATAAAGGAGCAAGCCTGGGAAAGCATGCAAGGAGTGGGGGCGTGACAGACAACCCAGGACCAACGGAAGGCAGGCTGCAGGGAGAGAGGCAGAAGAAATCAGGAGAGGCAGGTCTCAGCAAGTGTGTGCAAAGTCTCAAATGCCAAGCTAAGGAGAATAGCCTCTAAGGAGTGCTCCCCGTCCCATGAGCCCAAAATGATTCTGTTCACATCAACACATTTGTCTGGAAGATTATTAGGGTGACAATGTTTTCCTTGCTGCATTTGAACGCCCCCAGTTTGCTGTTTACATTTCTCCTTCTACACATAGGCAAATGCTATAGCAAATAAGTTTTTCATTGCCATGGTTTGAAGCACAGTCTTGGAAACTCCTGCTAGACTCAAAACCATCACTCACAGGGGTTTAGGATTCTCTCAAGTTATATTGTTTTCCGTGAGTTGATTAAAATTTGTAGACGCGGCCGGGTTTGGTGGCTCACGCCTGTAATCCCAGCACTTTGGGAGGCTGAGGTGGGCGGATCACACGGTCAGGAGATCGAGACCATCCTGGCTAACACGGTGAAACCCCATCTCTACTAAAAATACAAAAAAATTAGCCAGGCGTGGTGGCACACAACTGTAATCCCAGCTATGCAGGAAGCTGAGGCAGGAGAATCACTCAAACTCAAGAGGCAGAGATTGCAGTAAGCCCAGATTATGCCACTGTACTCCAGTCTGGGCGACAGAGTGAGACTCTGTCTCAAAAGAAAAAAAAAAATTGTAGACGCTGCTACTTTTCTTCTGGCCTATGGCCCCAGATGGGATTAAGCAATGCAAGACTTCAGGTGCTTTGGTAGATGCATTCACTTGTTCAACAAATATTTATTGAGCAACTACTATGTACCTAACATTGCTCTAGGTGTTGAAGATGACATATGTTAACGAAACAAACAGGGTCCCTTCCTTCACTGGGTTGACTTACTGGTGGGAAAGACAAAAGGTGAACAAGATAACTTCAGAGAGTTATAAGAGAAATAAAGGAAATAAGCAGAGAGTTGCAACAGAAAGTAACTGGAGGCAAGAGGACAGCCATACAGAGAAGTTGGTCAGAGAAGACCTGAAGGCCAAGGAAGAGAAGGAGCCAGAGAGGTGAAGAGCTGGGAGAAACACACCAGGTGGAGGACACAGCAAGTGCAAATGAGGTGAGCTAGAAAAAGCCAGTAAGCAAGAGGGAGCAGGAACAGATAGGGCTGGAACCCAGCAAGAGCAGATTTGGGATTTGAGGGACACCAGGAAGCTCCTGCAGCGTTTTAAGCAGGGCAGTAACAGAGCTATGAATGTTGGGGTGCCCGCTTAAGAGCCACCACTAGCCACCATCTGCTCTGGCCTTACCATGGCTGATGTCCCCACAAAGACAAAACGAGTGCTCAGAGTGCATTAGCTTTTATTTTTATAACAATCTTTGTACCCAAACCACCGTAGCATTTTTAATAACAAACTGGCAGAGAGTCAGACATCTGTGCTTGAAAAAACTATCCAAGCCAAGTATTTCTAAATGTTTTATATTTACTTGTAACATTAGAATAACCATGAGGTTGCTTTTTGCATAATCGGAACCATTCTCATTAGGGTTCGACAGATCTCATCCTTCATGAACTCGGGTGGTGGTTTTCATTATGGCAGTGACATTGATCTGACGGGAGTGAATCTCTCCTTGAATATTTGTGGGAAAGAGGGGAAGAAGTTGAGAGAAGCCAGGGAAAGCTATAGGAAAATAAGAACTCTGGAAAGATAACCATCAACTTGTCACTGGAAAGAACCCAGGCTTCAAAGTCCAGCAGAGCTGGGCTAGAGAAAAAGTTGGATGACCTTGGGTAAGTCCTTCAAACTCTGTGAGCTTCAGCTCACTCACAGGCAAAATGGGGATGATCACAGAACCCCCTTCCTAGAGTTGTGATGAGGTCTGATATGGTTTGACTGTGTCCCCACCCAAACCTCATCTTGAGTCATAGTTTCCATAATTCCCACGTGTTGTGGGAGGGACCAAGTGGGAGATACTTGAATGATGACGGCGGGCCTTTCCTGTGCTGTCCTCATGACAGTGCATAAGTCTCATGAGATCTGATGGTCTTATAAAGGAGGAGTTGCCCCCACACATGCTCTCTCTTGCCTGCCACCATGTGAGACGTGACTTTGCTCCTCCTTTGCCTTCCACCATGATTGTAAGGCCTCCCCAGCCACATGAAACTGTGAGTCCATTAAATCTCTTTTTCTTTATAAATCACTCAGTCTCAGGTATGTCTTTATTAGCAACATGAGAACAGACTAACACAGGTCTAAGTGAAGTCACATACGTAAGGGGGCCTGGTACAAAACTGCTTTCTGTTGCCTTCCTCCAAAATTAGTATTTAACATCCAATTGTGAGATAGCACCTGTATCTATTTTTATCTTTTTCTAAAGTCAGGTTGCAAGATGTAACAAATAAACACACAGAACACCCAGCTAAATTTGCATTTCAGATAAACAACGAATAATGATTTAGTATAAGTGTGTGCCATGCAAAATTCAGGACATACTTAGCGTAAACAAGTATTTGTTGTTCATCTGAAATTTAAACTTGAACATCCTGCAGTTTATCTGGAAACCCTGTTATAAAGGTTTATTGGTCCTAAGAACATTAAGAAAGAGTGTTTTTGAGATCCAGTCCAGTCTTTGTAAGTAAACTGGGCATTTGTGTCAGAGGCAGTTTAATGTCCTTGTAAAGACTATGCCTAGAACAGACCTGGCATATGGTAGGTGCTCAATAAAGGTATATTGGCTGAGCAGGTAAAAGATTAGAAGACCTTGTCACAAGTCAATTCAATTTGGTATGTGTACACATTTTAGACGTGCCTTCCAGATCAAGTATCTCCTTTATCTGAGGTAGGTAAGAAGACAGATCCCCACCTGCTACCCCAGCCCCCACTTCCCACTGCCAGAATCACCCAGAATCCAAAACAAGGATGGTTTCCAGCTTTTGTCTTCCCTCTCAGCCACCTGTAGCCATTCTGGAGCCAGGTTTGTGTAATTCACATCTCAGTCTCTGCCTTAGCTCCTCCCATGGCTTCTCCCAAAATAACATGGGCTACAGGAATGTTTCCCCTCAATTCATTTCATACCTTATTTTATCTAAAAAGAAGGTAAAACTTCCAAGTGCAGAGTCGACCCTTTTTCTCCCCTTCCTTCTGGCAAATGGGGGCCATGTGGGCTGGGAGGTGGGGACAGGTGGAGTTTCTGGCTGGGAGAGGCTGCTAGGGGATGGTAAAGACAGGTGTGGCCTTTTGAGCCCCCCAGGCCGGCAAATGTCTACATTTCCTGAGAGGTGTGAGCTCGGAGGACTTCCCCAGGAATCTCGGCTGGACTTGTAAAGAAAGGATTCCAACATCAAGAAAAAAAGCCGGCCAGTAAATTCCTAGTGACTCATTTTCTAAGGCTTCTGAATGTGTTTTGAATTTTCTCTAAATTAAGATAATCATAAAAGGTTAAGATATTTAAACAGAGCGCCACCTGATCCCAGGGCTTGATTTGTATGCTTAATTAGTTCCCGAACATATGGTTCAGAGCTTCTTATAAAAACAGGGTAATGACTCGAGGTATATTTGGGTATTAGATTGAACGATGTTAAAGGGACATTCAGACCCATCTCAAAGGCCTTAACCTGCCCTTGATCTGTGCTGGAAGCTTTTGCTGACATCTGTTTCAAAGAGATATCAAAAAACTTTCCAGTGGCCTCATGATAAAACAAAAATCCATACGGAGATAGGTATCAGGCATTAAAATACTTAGGATTCAGCAGGGCCTGAGGAATGTGTGGCCCTAGAATGTAAGTGGGGTGGGTGGGGAGGGGGAGGGGGAGGGGGAGGTTGAGGAGGGGCTCCCGCAAAGATGCAAAGACACTGAGAACTGCTGAGAGTTCAGTGCCTTGGTGCAATGTGGAGAAGGAGCAGATGGGTCACAAATGTCCCCAGGGCTCTTTGTTCTTTTGTGTGTTTCAGTCCCTGATAATAAATCAGGTGCTCCTGAGTGTGGAACATAATTCAGGTCACCAAGAGTCACTTCCTCAGTTCCCACATAGCCCCAGTCTTCCCCTACCCCAACCTGGGAGAAGGGAGGTATTGCCCTGACTCACCCCAACTCTCTCTGATCTAAGTTGTGTGATGTGCCTCTGACCCCCACCACATCCACATTGAAGGGGTGTTGCATGTGTGCGTGTGTGTGTGGTTTGATTTGGGGGTTTTTTTTGAGGTTCTCTTTTGTTGTTGTTTGTTTGTTTTGAGACAGGGTCTTGCTGTGTTGCCCAGGCTGAAGTGCAATGGCACAATCACCACTCATGGCAGCCTCAACCTCCAGGGGTCAAGTGATCCTCCCACCTAAGCCTCCCAAGTAGCTGGGACCACAGGCATGTGCCACCACATTAGGCTAATTTTTTTCTTTTGTATTGACAAGGTTTCTTCACGTTGGCCAGGCTGGTCTCAAACTCCTGGGTTCAAGCAATCCTCCCACTTTGGCTCCCCAGAGTCCTGGGATTACAGGTGTGAGCCACTGCACCCAGCTATATATATAATTTTTTAAAACATATGCTTGGTCTGCATAATACAATGTCCAGACAAGCCCATTCACCAACTTCCAATCAGATTTCTGCCCCTAAACCCTCCTTATAGAGGTGAATGGATCTATCCCATTTGTGAAAATTTGAGCCACGTGTGGGAAATGGCTGTCCATTAGGCACAGTCACCAAGGGCCATGAAATAGGTCCCAGGGGGATGGGGCCATCCCTTTGGCTTCAGTGCACCATCACTCTCCCCAAATTCGCTCACTCATCCACACACACTCCCATCCTTTTACCAAGTACTCATCAAGCATCTGTTGTGTGTGGAGTACGAGGTGCAATGGAAAAAGCAGAGCTGATTTCGGTATTGCCCTGCCCTTTAGAAGCTCCCAGTCAAAGGAAGGAGACAGCAGATACAGGAAGACGTGTCTGTGAGAGGTGTGAGGATCAGATATAGGAAACATACACTTCAGGCAGAATAGTCAGGGCGTCTTTACAGACAAGACATGGCGTCTGCCCTGGGCTCTGAATGCTATACCCATTTGGACAATGGTAACTGAAGATGACAAGGAACTCCAGGTGGAGGAATAGTGTGGACAAAGGTCTAAGAGAAAGGAAACCACTGTATGGCCCCCAAACAGCAAGTTGCTTTCTGGGTTACGAACACCAGACACATCCCCGTTCATCTGATCTTCAAACATCCTTGTGAAGTCCACAAGGAAGGAGTAATGATTTTCATTTCACAAATAAGAAAACCAGGGTGCACAGAGGTTACATGCATTTCCCAAGGTTTCACAGCTCAGATGCAATGGAACCCAGACTCAAATTCAGGCTTGGACTCCCCAGATCCACATGGGGCTGAAAGGTTAAGACAAAGGTCAGATTGCAGAAGATCTTAAATAAAGACTAAGGAGGTGGCTATATTTGCTGTGTAGCCCCCGGGAGCCATAGAGGACTTTGAGCAGGGCTGGAAGATCCATCAGACAGCTGTGAGCAGAAAGAGGCTGGGGGTCAGCTATGAGGGTCCCTCAAAGGTTATTAGGGCCAAACTGGGCCAGGTGCCAGAGAAGGAGGAAAACACAAACGCAAGACAGGGGAGGAAGGCTCCTGTCACGCAGAAGGCAGCAAAGAGGCTCCAAGCACCATTGCACCTGTGATTCCACAGGGCTAATTCCTCCCAAATCCATCAGAGACTTCGGCATCAATGACAGCTCCAGTTTAGAGAGAGTACAGTGACTCAGGCACATCCTTATTTAGTCCTCATAACAACCTTGTGAATTACCCATTCTTATTATCGCCAATTTACAGACGGGCAAACTGAGGCACAGAGTAAAGTCAACAAGGCAGATATTGCCAAGGAACTTGACCGTGGCTACTCAGGGAGGAAATGGAAACTCGTGATCATTATTTCCAACTGCCCCCATTAGGCCTCACATGCCACTCAGATGGCCAGGGATGGGGGGCTACCTGTCATCCATCAGAGCACATCTGCCTAGCGACCCCAGGCCTATAAAACCCTCCCCAGTCTGGCCCAAAGTTATCTTTTTCCTTCGTTACTTCTCCCTGGGTCCCAGAGTGATCCCGCTGCCACAACCCAGCAAGGAGGAGGCCAGATATGGGCTGTGATACAGAGAGGGAGAGTCCCTGCGAACTGGAGAGCCATCCTGGGGCGTCATAGCAGGAGACCTCAAAGCTGGGCCAAGCTGAGTGGGATCAACATCAAAGCCAGTGGGGGGTGGCACAGCAACAAGGAACAGAAGCGAGCAGGGGCAGGGCTAGTCCCATAGGAACCCTGGGCAGGGGCCTCTCTGCAGGTCTAAGACACCTCAACCCGGGGCTCAAGGCAGAGACCTCCAGCCGCAGCTGTGCCAAGACCTCCTCCTGTCCCTGGGCCCCCATGCTAGGGGCTGGGGGGACAGTGAAATGCAGGCTGAGAAGTTGTCTGTGAGTAAATGAGAGGTTAAGCTCCCAGCCCAGCTGCCATGGCCTCTCCTCCCAGGAACCCGTTCAACCCACCGCTTCTTTCAGCAGCACGTTGGGACACTGTCACACCCACACCCTCTGGTATTGCTGCTTTCATCTTCCTATGCCAGTGTAGATCCCTCATAGCTTGGTCTGTCACACTCCTTGTGGCTCCTGGCATAGCACCATGCACATTGTAGGACTTCCAGAAATCCTTGAGACCCGCCTGACACACAGACACATCCTTTGTGTGGCCAGAGGTCCATGAAAGCATTCAGGAAGTCATTTCCTAAGAGGCAGGATGGTACACAGCATGGGAAGAGCACTGCCCAGGGAGCCCAAACCCAGAGTTCTAGCCTGGCTTTGCCACTGACTTCTTGAGCAACCCTAGACAGATCACATCACCTCAGTTTACCTACCTGTGGCCCTAAAGCAAAGCTAGCTCGTTCCTACAAAACTCGGACCTGCCAAGTCTAGGCACAAATTGTGCTTCTCCTTCCTTCACCTTGCCTCTTGAAAGAACTGAGTGTTGGGGTTCTCTCACCACCTCCTCTAAGAAGTCTTCCCTGACTACCTGCTAAAGTAGCCCCCTCCCATCTCCCTGGAAGTCTCAACCATGTCACTGATGTTTCCATCTGACCTTTTCCTGTTTGGATTTTTTTTTTCCCCATTTGCTTCTTAGCTGCCAGCCCTGATAGGATGTAAGTTTCAGGATAGCAAGGAGTCGGCCTGAACTGGCCTCTGCTGCTCCTTGCTCGTCTCCAGAGCCCAGGGTTGTGCCTGCGTGGGACAAAAGCCACCTTCTTAAGCACTCAGTACATGACAGTTATTCTAGTTATTCACTGTTTCCAATGAATAACTGTCATGTATTGAGTGCCTAAGAAAGTGGCTTTTGTTTGCCTATTGACTGTCTCCTGTGGTAAGTACCTCAGCTCCGTGGGAGTAGGGACCTTCTCTGTGTTGTGTCGCTGTACCCACTGCCAACCATAGGGTCTGGCATATAGGTTCTATTCAAAGGTATATATTAAATAAACTTAGTCAATATATTAAGTTGAATAAAGGGCTTTCCTCTCCTCAAGAACACTTTCAATTATTTGGCCCTTTCCTCTAGTTCTACATTTTGAAAGTTGTTCATCTACCAAGCCAAGGCACTTATAATGTATTAATTGCTTTCCTATTTTAAAAACTTAATTCTAACTTGGCCGGGCATGGTGGCTCATGCCTGTAATCCCAGCACTTTGGGAGTCCAAGGCAAGCAGATCACCTGAGGTCAGGAGTTCGAAACCAGCCTGGCCAACATGGCAAAACACTGTCTCTACTAAAAATACAAACATTAGCCCGGCATGGTAACGGTTGCCTGTAATCCCAACTACTCAGGAGGCTGAGGCAGAAGAATCACTTGAATCCAGGAGGTGGAGTTTGCAGTGAGCCAAGATCGTGCCATTGCACTCCAGCCTGGACAACAAGAATGAAACTCCATCTTAAAAAAAAAAGAAAAGAAAAGAAAAGAAACTTATTTCTAACTGCAGTCCTATCTTTCAGGCAGCTTCTGACCACCACAAGATATTTAGCATCACCGTTTCCAGCTGATGTCATTCCAGATTCCTGCAAAGGAAGGTGACATGTCAGCCCAAGTGATCTTGCTAGGAGTAACTATACAATCTCCATTAGATATTAAGAGATTGCAAAAATGCTCAGGGATCCACAGAACAATCTCAGCCAACCCTGGAGCCCCAGGATCCCTGGACTGGCTCATCCCCATTCCCGCCAGCAGTGCTCTATCTCCAGGGCCTGAGACAGTGCCTGTGACAGAGCGGGTACTCAAGTAATACTAATATTTGTTGAATGAATGAACAAATGAACCATGAGCACTTTTCTGTGTCATTAGACATTCTTCTTCAATAACCATGGTTATCCCTCATGCTGAGGAACTGCCAAGCCTTCAGCCCCATCCTTTCTCCCTGCTGCAGAACCCACAGGCAAGGCTCAGCACCAAGTCAAAGTAGGGAAGGAGAATAGGATAGCTTTTGGTACTGTCCAGTTGGTGTCTGGCCCCCAAAACATGGAGGACCAGAAAGCTGGTGGGGTGTAGAAGCTGCTCTGGGACTGTGTGAAGCAAGTTCAGATGCGTGAGCTACAGCATCACTGATGCCACGAAATTCTGGCCGTGCCCTTGGGATGATCACATTGCTGTTCCATGTCTCTCTTCTAGTTGTTGGTGCTAGCAGTCTGACTTCCTTGGCTTGCAGCAGCTTCACTTCAATCTCTGCTTCCACTTACACATGGCAGTCTCCCCTCTGTGTCACGTCTTCCACATTTCCCTCTTCTTAGCAGAACTCCAAGCATTAGATTAAGAGCCACCCTAATCCAGTATGACTTCATCTTAACTTGATTACATCTCCAAAGACCCTATTTCCAAATAAGGTCGCTCTCACAGGATCCAGTAGACATGAATTTAGGGGTGATACTTTTCAATTCAGTGTCTCCAGCCCCAGAGAGAGGATTAACCATGTTGGCACTTCAGCCTAAGGGGGAATCAGAATGGAGGTAGTGGTGAGGCTCTTCTCTACCAAGCGTGCTGTGAGCTTTGGCCTGGAATTCTAGAACTCAAGACCCTTGGAATAGAAAGGACAAGTTCCAGTCTATGGGAGACATCCTTCAGGCAGTCCAATCTGGCTTACCTAGGTGGTGATAAGATTTGGGCCATTATCATGGATTCTGAAGTTTTTTGCTTGAAGGATATTCAGAGGTTGCACCCACCATCTTCTCATCCTATAGTTGAAAACACTGAAGTCCAGGGAAATAACAGTATTTTCCTTAAGTTGCACATTTGGTGAGTGGCTGAGTCGTCAAGAGCCCAGCCTCTTCACTCTGTCCAGTGCCCTTCACATGTGGTCACTTAAATATTAATTCTAACAATAGTAGTGGCACTTATGGAATCAGGCACCTATGGAATCAGGCACCTATGGGATCAGGCACCTATGGAATCAGGCACCTATGGGATCAGGCACCTATGGGATCAGGCACCTATGGGATCAGGCACCTATGGGATCAGGCACCTATGGGATCAGTTTTCAGGGATCAGGGAGACTTAAATTCTTCCAAAATCCTCATGGGCCTCTCATCAAAGACACTTCAACTTTAATAATAATGTTATTATTTGATTACAGGTGTGTTTTCAACCCTATGAAAGTGTGAATAAAGGCATGTTTAGAAAACTTTGCAAATGTCTTTTTCATTGTAACATATGACCTAAGCTAATGCAATAGGCTTCATTTGCAAATGTAGCTTCACGACATGACACCTAGTTACCCACTTCCTTTCCAGCCAGCCTGCCCCCCAAACTCCTCCAGCATGGAATTCTAGAGTCTAAAAGAATAATGGCAATGCCACTGCTACCTCCTGAGTGCCTGGAATATGCCAGGCTCCATGCTAAGTGCTGTAGATGAATTATCTCATTTTTCCTTTCAACAGCCCTTTGAGGGAGGAACTTCTATTTTTTTTCTATCTGTCTAGCAGATGGGGAAACTGAGGCTGAGTTTGGCCCACAGGCATGTTTTTATTTTCTATCCGAATGTCTGTAGGTAGAGCAACCACTCTCTAGTTGTCAAAGGCTCCATCATCCCGTTTTTGTAACCACACTCACCTAAAAGAAAAGCTTTCTTTTAAACAGCTTTATTAAGATATAATTCACATCCCATACAAGTCACTCAAAGTGTATATAATGGAATGGTTTTGAGTATATTCACAGATATGTGCCACCATCACCACAGTCCATTTTCGAACATTTCCATCATCTCAAAAAGAAATCCCATACCCTTTAGCTGTTACTTCCCCGTCCTCCCATCCCCTACCAGCCCTAAGAAATCATGATTCTGCTTTTTGTCTCTGTAGATTTGCCTATTCTAGATATTTCATATAAATGAAATCATACAATAGATGGCCTTTTGTGTCTGGCTTCTTTCATTCAACATAATGTCTTCCACGTTCGTCTACATGGTACTGTGTATCAGCACTTCGTTTATTTTTATGGGTGAATAATATTCCATTGCATCGATAGACCACATTTTCTTTATCCATTCATCAGCCAATGGACATTGGGGAGATAATATTTTCTTGGTACTTTGTGCCAGTCCCTATTCTAAGTGCTTTATCTCATTTAATCCTCACAACAACCTTGTGAGGTAGGTGCTACTGTTACTCCTGTTTTACAGAGAAGGAAATAGGAGATGTTATCTAACTTGTCCAAAGTCACACATCTAGTGAAGATCTGGTTGGCCACTAAGTGAAATTCCCAGAGGCACACAGTCCTCTTTTGAGTTGTGTCTTAAGGGTAATGCATACCCACCTCAGCCTGCTTGTTTATCCATAAGTGGAATCAGAAATGGCACAGGGAGGGACGAGGCATGGTGGCTACCACCTGTAATCCCAGCACTTTGGGAGGTTGAGGCAGGTGGATGATCCGAGGTCAGGAGTTCGAGACCAGCCTGGCCAACATAGCAAAAACATGTCTCTGCTAAAAATACAAAAAAAAAAAAAAAAGCCAGTTGTGGTGATGGGTGCCTGTAATCCCCAGCTACTCAGGAGGCTGAGGCAGGAGAATCACTTGAACCCGGGAGGCGGAGCTTGCAGTGAGCCAAGATCGCGCCACTGAACTCCAGCCTGGGCGACAGAGTGAGACTACGTCTCAAAAAAAAAAAAAAAAGAAAAAGGTACACAGAGGACCTTCTCTTTTCATTACCTGCCCCCCAACTTCGCTCCTTCTCTGAACTGTCACCCAGTCAGGAATATTCTGGAAAACCACTTCTGTAATACAAGCATCTTCTTTCAACAAATGATGTTGGTCAACAAACCCCCTCAAGGGGCGGTATTTGGGCCCGTAAAATCCTCAGTATTTGGGACCTCACTAGTTCAATATTTGTGATCTTTTCAAGAAGTTAGGCTGGGCTAGAGTTTGATTCAGTTAGCAAAATTTTCTTCTTAGATAATGGAAATTCGTAGTATACACAGGATTGTAGAAGGCAGGTTTAAACAAAGTGTTTTCAAAATAGCAGAAGTACCAGGATCAACCCAAGAGCTGAGAGGCAAGTTGCACACAATTCTTGTCTATTCTTTAAGCAGGTTCCCTAAAGACCCCACAGGCAACCCTGCCAATGGGATAGTGAAAACGCTCTTCATACTGAATGTGCCATGACTGCCTCCCTTCCAAATATGTTGGATTTCAGACTCACCCTCTGATTCTCTGAACCTAAGTCCTGGTACTCAGTCTTATTCTTCTATGGAAAAGCTTGTCTCCACCAATCAGATATTCAACAGAACTAAGTAGTGAGCCACAAAATCCCCCTTGAGCCATGTCGGGCTGAGAAACATTGAAGATTAGGTCCTAGCAAGGGAGCAACAGGAAAGAGCTCTGGAGGGAACTTCTGAACTTGAAGCCTCCTTCTTCCTTTCACAAAATCCTGTTATTCTTTCCACAGAGAAATTCCGCCCAGCTGAAAAGTCTGAGGGCCGGGGTGACAGCCCCGCAGCCGAGACAAGCCCTCAATACCTTAAGCCTATTGAGTCCTGGTTGCCTTTGATCTAGGCATTTCCTGTGGTCCAGCCAGTGAGAGAATGAGGAGCGTCTACTGATGCCAGTATTTCCAAAATGAAAACTTCTACTTCTTTCTAGAATCTTAGACCCTGGATTGTAACAGATGATGGGCTCAGGCTGCCCCACTCCATCTTGGTTTGGGGTTAATTATTTTAAAGTCACAAAGATTTCAATCTTCTGCAGCCTTCAAAAGGATGCCTTTTATCCTGTCTGCAGAGCAGCTTCAGTGACGTTCTATTGCAGGGAGGGGGTGACAGCAGAGACCCAGCAAAATACAGAGGCTTCTGACCCACTGCACCCTGGCTTGGACTGGCCCCACTGGTGTGGATGCTGAAAACACTGGGCAGAGAAAGTCAGAGATCTGAGGCTGAGAACTGACCTTCTCTGACTGCTTTTGTAGCTGACTTCTTTCTGGGCCCCTGTTTCTCCCTCCACAAAATGAAACATTCAACTGAAAGGGACTGCAAACAGCTTTCAACTATTTTTGCTAATTCTGATCTATTGGTAGAGGCTGACTGGAGTTCTGTATTGAGGATTTTGAGGCTTAGTAGAAGACAGACCTGGGATCAATTAGCAATGTCTGCTGTGAGCAAGGGAAAGACAGCAGTGACACATTTACTTACCATATATTTGCCACTCCTGACATTGACATCCAAAATCTTCTTTGGGTCAGATCTTGTGTGCTTTTATGATTCCTTTCACCTGTACTGTTTTCTTTGCCCTTTGCAAGGACCTCTCTAAGGGGCTGTTACCACCTCCCCCAACCAGGAATTGACAGTGGTCTAGAGATGATTGCTTATAGGGTTGGGTCACCTAAGTTAGAGGCAACAAAGGCCAGAGGAGGCCAGAGCTCTCCTTGAGACTAGAGATAAGCCTAAAGGAGAGTGTTTCTCTAATCAACACTGAACTGAAACCTATAGGGATAAAGCACAGCCAATGCGGATAACCCCTTCCAAGGTTACCCACCACTAGATAAATGTAAGGCGTGGCCTCCATCTGTCTGCTGTAGGCACGGAGGACTGAGAAAGCAAAATTCCACTGGAAAAAGTGAAAAGAATTTTGAGCTGAGGCCTGCCGGGAATGGGGCCATCTCCCAGTCTATAAAGTGGTGATGGCGACAGTACCTCCCGCAAGGGTCCTTGTGATGATGTAATGAGATAATGCATTCAAAATGCTCAACACAGTGCCTGGCACCCAGTAATCAATGCCTAAGCAAAGCGATCCAGTAGTTCATGGTATTGTCCTCTGGGCTCACTCTTTGATGGCATTGGGCCTGAGGATATTAAATCTCTTCTGTAATTGGCCCTCCCATTGGCAGGGCGGGAGCTTGCTATCTCACCACTGAGGCCCCGCGTTCGCCAGTTCCAATAACACGATTAGTCATTTTTCATTCCTGAGATGTCTACCCATGGGTGGGTGCATGTGTGCATGTGTGAGTGTATATGTGCCTTTCAGAGAAGGGGAAAATCCATATTCTCTCTCTTCTGACCGAATTAATCAAATAAATCTTCTATAAGGAGCTGCTAAATGAATCACAGATGGCTCTGCCCTTTTACAGGTTGCAGAAAGCACCCGTTACAGTTCTTTTAATTTATCAGAGGAAAAAAGATGCCCTCGTGTGCCCCTTCCTTCTTGCAATAATAATCAGAACCAGTCTATTTTCCAAGGGTCCGAGACTCATTTTCAAAAAATGTGTATCAATAGATGTAACAGCGGGAAGATTATTTTGCCAAGTTCCAGCCTCCAGCATGGGGAAGGTGCCCTGGCTGGGGAGAGCGTTTATAAAACCACATTTAATAAAAGAGAGTGTTATATTAAGTATGTTTGCTAGTGTATTTAAGCATATGGTTTCCATATCAGGCATAAAGATGCCAAACACATGCTTTACCTTCTTCCTAACCTTTCCTAGAGACGTCCTTTCTAGGGGGTGGTGGGATGGGAGGAATTTTTGTGGATGCGAGTGTGTTGTTTTGTTTTGTATTTTTACAATTCTGGCTCACATGGAAAAGCACTGAGGAATGTTCAGAAAACATGTGAAGACTCTGCCTTTTCTACTTATGCAATTAGCCCAAGAAACTCGCCTTGCTGACTTTATTTAAGTGTCCCAACATCCTCCTTGAGCTCCCTTGCCAAGGCGCTAGGGTCTGGCTGATTTTAAAGTGTGAATCAATTTCAGCTGTAAAGAACTTGAGCTCCTGGATTTTAGACGTGAACCCTTTGGTAAAAACAAGAGCTCCAAGAATGGCTGCCCAGCTTTGTGTGCGCATGAGTCCCGGCTTGCAGCAACCCATCCAATGATTTTCTGCCCACAGATACCCTTTTTGTACCTGGGCTGAGCATTAGAGATTTTATCCTTTTTCCTGTAGGTCAGAGGCAACCGTCTATGGCCCTGGAGTCATGGGGTCCCTGGAAAGGCAGCTTGAATGGGTCTCCATGGCCCCCCACCATAAAACAATCCCCAAATTCTGAGATCATCCCGGAAGCCAAAATGCCAAACTAGGAAGGGGGTTGAGGAGGGGCCTCTGCAGGGAAGCCGCCCAGCCCACCCCCCACACCAGCAAGCAGATTTGCCTAGGCGAGTTATAAATCTACTGGTACCATTTCTTTTTCGTCACTTGCCTAATCCTGTGCCCTTCGTTTCATGTGCTGTAATTATTAACATCTGCTTTCTGAGCCTGGACCGCATGGAGTTTGCAAAGGCAGTTTTCAGTCCAGAACAATGGTGACAGCTGTTTCATTTAGCCTCAGGCCAGCACTTCCTGTTCAGTCTACATCTGCCCTCCTGTGTCCAATTTCTGCTTCAGGGTTTTGTGTTTTGTTTTCTATTTTTTTCCCCTTCATCTGACCTTGCTATATGTTTAAGAAGAATTTCTAACTTAGCACTGCAGCTAGGATTTCTAGCACATATGCTTATTACATTGGCGACAGCCAGAGAGACACAGGAGAAAGCCCAGATTGTCTCCAGCAACCAACACTGTGGAGGGCAGGGACAGAAGGGAGGGCTGGCTGGGGACCCGGGAACCAGGCTTGAAGGAAATTCTTGGGGCTTGGAGGTGGGGACTTGTGTGACCTCTCTAGAACTTAGACACAGGAAAGACGGGCCCAGCTCATCTGTGCCCAGGCCCGGGGGGGGCTTATTTGGCAAGGGGTCACCCAGACATCCCATGGAGGAAGCCCGTGTGTGTGGGTGGCCACCAACATGCAAGGGCCCCGCTTCTTTGGAAGTCAAGCAAGTTGCAGAGACCCAGATTCACTTTATCCCATGGAGTCACCAGCGTGCTATCAAAATCCCTTTTAATTTGCACAGGGAGATGCACAGAACGGGAAAAGGAAATGCTGTGGGTAGGAAAGTAAAGGACTTCAGCTTTAAATAATCTGCCCAGACCCCTTCCGCATACCTGGCTGTGTGTGACCAAAGAGAAAGGAGACTGCAGCCCACTCCTGCGCCCCCATCCACCCCACCCATCCTAACTCCATCCAATCCAGGCTCGGGCTCCCCAGCTCGGCTGGCATACAGATGTCCAGTTATTAGCCGAGACCCCACCACAAGCGCCAGGTTACAGACCTCAAGATTTGTGAAAGCTGCCTTCAGGCATTGCTGGATATTTCTTGCCAAATAGGGCAAAAACCAATCTCTGCACGGAAAACAACTTTCAGGAAGGTGTAAGTGTCCCGCGAATGTGCTGAGCAGAGCTTGGGAATCAGGGAGGGAGCCGTGAGTACTCAAATCAGGACACGTGGAGTCTGCATCTGTGCCTTCTGCTGGATCTGGGGGTGTCAGGATTGGCAGAGGCTCTGGAGATCCACTGCCCCACTTCTTTCGTTTTCTTAACAGGTGACGAAACTGAGCATCAGCGAGAGGAAGTGACTATTCGTCAGCTGTGACTGGGTCTAGCTTGATTTTATCCAGAGAGAAACACAGAAAGGTCAATCTGTGTGAGTTCTAGGATCGTGAGGTGTTTTTAGCATCTCAATATGAAGTGTCTCCTTCAGTCCTAGGCCCTGTCCACCCTTCTAAGTGACTCACATTAAAATAACTCAAGACCTCACTCCCAGATGGAAAGAGTGAGGCAAGTCGGGGGGACCTCGGCGGCAGCCATCAGTGCTGAGGCCCATGCCAAACCCATGGCTCCTGGCCGCCGGAAGACTGCTGGACCCAGCTCCCCATGGCTCCCGGCCGCCGGAGGACTGCTGGACCCACCAGCTCCCCATGGCTCCCGGCCGCCGGAGGACTGCTGGACCCACCAGCTCCCCATGGCTCCCGGCCGCCAGAGGACTGCTGGACCCACCAGCTCCCCATGGCTCCCAGCCGCCGGAGGACTGCTGAACCCACCAGCTCCCAAGAGCAGAGTCAGTGCTGACCAGACACCACCCGAGGTTCTGGGTGGACAGAGGAGGGCCCATGTCCTCCAGAGGGTAGGCAGACAGAAAGGAGAGAGGCCGCTGCCAGGGATTGGGGTGCAGAGCCGGGAAAGCCAAAACCCGAGGGCACTCACCATTCCTGCACCTTGATTTGAGCCTGAAGTGGCCACGAGGCCTGACCCAGGCTGGCAGAGGCATCACAGGGCCGTTCCCTAAACTCCAGAAGCACAGCCGGGGCCTGCGCCCCTCCACCTGCTGGGAGCCTGCTCCAGCCCCTGGGCTCCTCCCAGCCTGACCGTCCAGGCCCCTGGCCCTGCCCCCACCCCCTACCCCTGGCCGCCCCCTCCACTCTTCCTTCCTTTTCTCACTCACTCTTTTTCTTCTTAAAGTTAATTGCAACTTTTTTCTCAGGGCCTTGATCTGGATAAGCCACATCTCATTAGAAAAAGATTTAGCTGGAGCCAAAGCAGGCTAGAGAAGGAATCCCTAATCAACAGAGAAAAGATTTGGGTGTAATTGCTCTCTCCCGCCATTCTCGCCCCCTCCCTCCTCCAATCTTTTTCTGCTCAGTAATCTGAAAAGAAAGTCGCAGTCTAATGTCTTGGTGTTCAAGTATCTACCTCTGCATTGAACCAATTGAAGCGCTTTGGGCTTTTGAAGGGGGGTCTGTATGGAGAGCATTGGCTGTTGGGGTACATGGGGGTAAAATATTTTGGTTGTTGGGGACTGTGTATGATGCACGTTGGTTGAAGGAGTAAAGCTGTTTGGGTGTGCATGTGGGTGTGTGTGTGAAGTGCTTTGGGCGTTGGGGCATGTGAGTGTGTGTGTGGACCCTTTGGTTGGGGTGCGTATGTGTGTAAAGCTCTGTGCGTGTGTATATTAAGTACTTTGCTTATTGGGCAGATGCGTGAAGCGCTTCTGATCTCTGGGTTGCATGTGTGAAGTACTTTGGTCATTGGGTGCATGTGTGTAAAGGCTGTTGTGGTGTGTGGAGTGCTTGGTTGTCGGGGTGGGCATTGTGTGTTTGTGGGTGTAAAGGGCTTTTGGGGTTGGATGCGGATAGGTGAAGTGGCTCATTTGTTAGTATGTGGGTATGAAGTGGTTTGGTTGGTGAGGGGTGCATGTGTAGTCCTTAGGTTGTGTAAGTGTGTGTGTGCATGCGTGCGTGCATGTGTGAGAGGGAAGCGCTGTGTTTGCTGGGTGTATACGTGTTACATGCCTGAGTAGCTGCTTTCCTTTTACCCCAGTTAAACCCCGACAGATGCTTAAATGGTGATACATGGAAAATGAATTTCGGAGCAAACCATCTTCCCAGGCAGGGACCCTGGATCCTCTAACACCCAGCAATGAAATGGTACAGCATTTTCAGGCTCTCTCTTCAGAACTGGGAAATTTTTTACAATGATCATTTATCATTGGTGGGGGTGGGGGGGATATTTGAATTAGTTTTTTTTTTAATTGAAAAAAATAATTCATGTTCACAATGAAAAAAAAAAGCAGGAATACATACTCCTGGTAAAATGGGAATATTACAAGGGGCTAGAGAATGAAAAGTCAAGCTCTCTCGCACTGCTGTCTCCGGCTCCCCTCCCCAGTCACCCATTACCAGTAACTTTTGTGCCATCCCAAACACAGGCCACGTGTCTATGTTCCATGTTGGCCTATATTATACACTTTGCTTTTTTCACTTCAGAGTACATCTCAGAGATTGTTCTCTGTCAGCATAGATTTTATTAATATTGTATTTTTTAACTATAAAATTAATTGATTGGGGAAAATAAGATGCCTCTATTCTGGACAAGCCAAAGTACTAGAAACCATGTCTCTCCCTGTAAAATATAATCATGGTACACTGGTCTGATGCTGAGTCTCCTGTTTATTGCCTCATTTATTCCTCAGAAAACCCCAAGAAGGAGTTACCACCCCACTCATAGAGGAAGACACCAATGCAGAGAGAGGTTGGATCACTCACCAAAGCCACACAGGACGTGGCAGAGCTGGAATGTGAACCCAGGTAGGCTGAATGCAGAGCTCTGGCCCTCAACCTCTGCCTTCCAGAAAAAATAAAAAGGAAGGAACTGTCTGGGAGCTGGAGTGAGGGGAGAGTTAGAGGGGTCTCTACCACCCCTGGACCCGCTAGAGAGCCTAGAGCCCTGTGTCTGAGCTACCCCACCTGCATTTGTCACTCTCCACGAGCCACAGTGACCACTGCTGTCAGGAGAACCCAAGCAGACGCTGGCTGCCATCTCCCAGCCCAGGCCCCTGAGGGTGAAGCGTGGCTTGAGCCTTTTCATGTTTCTCTGAGCACGGCCCATGCACAATTGCACCCCTTCTACCTGCTTATTATCAAATATAAGTCGCGGTCACGGAGGTGGGGCACTCCTGTAATGAGGGTGCTTCCGTTGAGGCCAGAGAGTTGAGCTGGGCGCGGCGAGGTGGGGCTCTAAGCTGGCAAGCAAAGACAACATTCCACAGACCAGATCCCTGAGCCCCAGGGTGCCACGATACCAAGCCCATCCCGAGGGAGGATGTGATCCCTCCACCTCCCGCATCACCCCACCATCCTCTGCAGTCCTCTCTCTTAATGTATCTTAGTCTGCTGTGCAGTTTTTAAGAACACTTCCACCACATCGAGGACAAAATGGACATGAACATTTGCAGAGAATGGGAAAGACCTGTTTGTGGTGTTGGAGGAAACCTATCTCGGAAGGGAAGGTTTTCAAAGACAGCCCAGAGGCCTGCTGACGACAGGGGAGTACTGGGGACTTGTTAGGCCAGGAAGGCGGCCATCTCTGTTCTGTTAGGGTCCCAAATGATGACCATCTACAGACAAGGTGTAGATACAAAGATCCTCCTAAAGCGCAGAGCCATGTGCTCAAAATGCTATGGAGGGGGAAAACAGTCCTGTCCCACACAGCAGCCCCTTGCCACGTGACCAGTCCAAATTGAGATGTGCTGTAAGTGCAAAACACACACCCCATCTTGAAGACTTCATGTGAAAATGAAACGAAGTATCGCATTAACAATTGGATATTGACTAGACGTTGAAATGATGGTATTTGGAAGCTACTGCATTCAATGAAACAATTTATGAACATTAATCATGGTGTGTGCTTTGGTTCCCCCTTTACTTTTTTTTTTTTTTTTTTTTGATGTGGCTATTAGAAAATTTAAAATTACATATGTGGCTATCATTACATTTGTACGGGGCAGCACTAGTTTAGAATCTAGCCTTTCATGAATATATATTGCTACCCCCATTTTACCAATGAACAAACCAGCTCAGAGTTGAGTGGCTTGACCAAAGTCACCAGCTAATAGCCACAGAAGCCAGAATTCACATTATGAGAGGCCAGTGATTCCAGCTGGACAGTCTACTAGTTGATAAAACTCCTAAAATAAGAGAGGTGGTGTTATTTTCACAAGCTCTTATGCAAAAGTGTTCAGTGCCAGCAAGGACTGAAGCAAATGTGGAATCTGAGGAAAGCAAACTAAAAGCTTGCGATTGGCCGGGCACGGTGACTCACACCTGTAATCCCAGCACTTTGGGAGGTCGAGGTGAGAAGATCACTTGAGCTCAGGAGTTCGAGATCAGCCTGTGCAACATAGCAATACAACATGATGACGCATGTGCCGGTAGTTCCAGCTACTGGGGATGGGGAGTGCTGAGGAGGAAGGATTGCTTGAGTTCAAGAGTTCGAGGCTGCAGTGAACTATGGTCACATCACTGCACTCCAGCCCGGTCTCTAAATAAACAAGCAAACAAATAAATAATAAAGGCCTGTGCTTGACCTCCTGACATTGGTTGGGAATGTTAAAGGCACTGGGTTGCTCTTCCTGCACAGGGACTGGGCAGGCTTCTGTGTAAACTTAGCCAGTCCCTTCCCCTCTTTGGGCCTCAGCTTACCCATCTGTCAACACTGAGTGGTGGAGTAGATGTTCTCTGAGGTCTATCAGGACACCTTGGTACATCTCAGCGGATTCCTCCCCTGCAGGGGTGAGGGTGAAATCCGAAGCACCAAACTGGGTCCGTGGGCTAGTGACAACCTCTCTCGTGTCATCTGTGAGTTGGGGATGAGAAGAGGGTGAACTTCAGAGGTTGGCACTGACAATGAATAAGATAGTGCAGGTAAACATCTCCAGCACATGCCTGGTACACAGGCAGCGCTCAATGGATGCTAGCTCTTGTAATCACTGTGATAGTTACTAGGTTGATCAGCTGACATGGATTTTTTCTGGGCTTGTAGACTCAGATTATCATGCAGTTTCTGCCTGGGAGCCTCCCACTAAACGGATACACTCAAATGCTGAATTTGCTGGAAGGCAGGTTCACCTTGCACTTGGCTTTCAAAGGGTTCCTTACTACTGCAACTCAATTCCATGACTGGATGGATAACAGAAGCACCTGGGAGGAGGGCAGCTTGGCAGAGGCCCACAGGGAGATTCAAGGTTTCATAACAAAGCATCTTCTGGTGTGTTAACAGTAAGATTAGGCCAGGTGTGGTGGCTCACGCCTGTAATCCCAGCACTTTGGGAGGCCAAGGCGGGTGGATCACCTGAGGTCAGGAGTTTGAGACGAGCCTGGCCAACCTGGTGAAACCCCCTCTCTACTAAAAATACAAAAAAATTAGCTGGGCATGGTGGCGGGCGCCTATAATTCCAACTACTCGGGAGGCAGAGTCAGGAGAATCCCTTGAACCCGGGAGGCGGAGGTTGCATGAGCCGAGATCACACCGCTGCACTCCAGCCTGGGCAACAGGAGCAAAACTCCGTCTCAAAAAATAATAATAATAATAAGACTAGAAATGTCCACGGCACCGGCGGTGTGTTAGGGGCTCACCTTTTTCCCTGAGTAGTTGTCCAATGTCACTTTTCCATCTACAGGAGTGATGCCAATCCGTGGCCACAGGCTTTCTTCTGCCCCTTTTCCCCACCGTGGGAGGACTCTGACTTTCTTTCATCTCAACAGCTGTTTACATTTTTTTACCCCTGAATTGTGGGTAAACAGCCTCCTGTATTAGATAAAGGCTTTATCAACTCACTGGCTCAACCCCTCCACACAACCTCCAGTGCAAGTCTGCGTCGGGAGTAAGCCAAACTTGATGACTCTCCTGGCTCCTTATTTTGCACTTAATTGGAAGAACCTTGAGTTCAAAGTGTGGGCGCCCAGCCGTCTCTGGCGTGCGTCGGCTGCCACCTGCTGGGAAATCCTGGTATGGCGTGGTCTCCTCGGCCGACAGGCTCGCTCGCTGGGGGAAGAGGTTCATTCACTCAGCCAACAGGTTTTCTGGAGCAGGAACTATGTGTCAGCCAGAGTCCTAGGCACTTGGAATGATTCAGTGAACAAAACAGAGACCCGTATACCTGATTTTCTGGAGCTTGTCATTTTTCAGAGGGTGACAGGCAATAGACAATATCACAAATACATGATACCATATGTTAGGAAGTGATCAATATGTGGGAAGATTTTTTTTTTTAAGTAGAACGTGTAAGGGGGGTTGAAGTGCTCAATGGAGGAAGGTGAGTTGTAAAGAGTTTTCAGGGTCAGCCTCATTGAGAAGGCTGAAGCTTTTTGAACAAAAGCTTGAAGGAAATGAGGGAAATTTCCGTGGAGGAAGAGTGAGGCTGTCTGGGGAGATGAGAGTGCAAAGGCCCTGGGGTAGGAATGTGCTCGTGTCATTCAGAGAATACCAAGGAAGCCTGTGGTGCTGGAGAGAGTGGGCCACAGAAGAAAGGTCACGGTAGCGATCAGAAAGAGGGGAGGCCAGAAGGTGCAGGGTCTCGTGGGCCACGTTTAAGGGCCATGACTGTATTAGTCAGCTTGGTCTGCCATAACAAAATACCAGCTACTGCTGTAACATTTAGTTCCTCCATAAAAGAAAACCTGGTGGGCGTGTTGGCTCACACCTGTAATCCCCTTTGGAAGGCCAAGGCAGGTGGATCACTTGAGCTTAGGAGTTCGATACCAGCCTGGCCAACATGGTAAAACCCTATCTCTATCAAAAAAAAAAGAAAAAAAAAAAGAAATATGACAAAATAATATAACTTCCATTGACTTTTTTTTTTTTTGACATATAATTTCATTTACTAGATACATGAACCAATCCTAAAATATGTGTTTTGCCCCTGTATTACAGATAGGTAAACTGAGGTTGAGTTATTGTATCACATGGGAAGCTGATAATTGAAACTAAGTCTGTCTAAATGTGAAGTCTTAGCTCATTTTGTTAAGTCACCCCTACCTCCCTAAGGTATGTGTATTCCTGTCTGGATTTGATTTGCTAATATTTTGTTGAGGATTTTTGCATCTAAGTTCATGAGAGATGCTGGTCTGTGATTTTCTTTTCTTGTAAAATCTTTATCTGGCTTTGGAATCAAGGTTAAACCAGCTTCATAAAATGAATTGGGAAGTATTCCCTTCTCTTCTAGTTTCTGAATAACATGGTGTAAAATTCCTGTTTTTTTTTTTTTTTTTTAAGAATTCTCCAGAAAAACCATCTCTGAAGCTTTTTAAATTACAAAGTCCATTTCTTTCATAGTTTTTGAGCTATTCAGATTGTCTGTTTCATCTGGGTTGGGTTTTGATAGGTTGCAGTATTTACAGAATTGGTTCATTCCTTTTAAGTTGTTGAATTTATGAGCATAAAGTTGTTCAAAGCATCTGCTCATCATATTTTTAGCAACTACAGGATTTGTAGTGATATCCTCTGTCTCAACTCTGAGATTGTGGTAATATGTCTTCTCTCTTTTTATTTTTGTCAGTCTTTCTAGAGATGTATCAATTTTATTGGTTTTTTTGAAGAACAATCTTTTTGTTTTATTGATTTTTCTCTATTATTTTCCTATTTTCAATTTATTTCTGCTCCTATTTTTATTTCCTTTCTTCTGCTTGCTTTGGGTGTAATTTTCTTCTTATTTTTCTAGTTTTATGAAGTGAGAACTTCGATTATTGATTTCAGATGTTTCCTCTTCTAATGTTAGCATCTAGTGTTATAAATTTTCCTCTCAGCACTGCTTTAGCTGCATCTCAGAGTTCTATGTGTTTTTAATTCCCTTTGAGACTCCTTCTTTGACCCATGAATTATTTAGAAGTATGCCATTTAACTTCCAAGTGTTTGAAGATTTTCCCATGGTCTTTCTGCCCTCTGAATTTTAGTAACTGTCTCTGATATTATTTCATTTCCATGAGAACAGGACATTATTTATTCTACCGCTACATCACTGATGATGGGAACAGAACAATAGTATGCTCTCAATAAATAAGGATGAATGAATGATTGAAATAATTTAAAAATCAAAACACGAAAAACTGAAGCTTAAAAAGGAAGAGGAGGTCATCAGAAAGTTGATGGTGATTATAAGTGGGTGGGAAAATATGGTTACCTTTTATTTTCTTTTTATTTTATATTTTCCAAATTCTCTGCAATGAGCATGTCCTGCTTTTACCATCAGGAAAAGGAATTATAACAGTGGAAGTTGCCATTGCTGATTGTTTTCACCCTCTCCCTGGCAGGTCATATCAGAATGTGAGTTGCTAAAAAATACTGAAGATGACAGGACCTCAAAGGGCCCTTAAGAAGGTCCCAGAGCTGAATTGACCCAGACCCCTCAGAAGACAGGGAAGGACCTTGCTAGTCACCCAACTTTTGTAGGCTTGTAAGATTACTGCGACAATAACTTTCTCAATGAGATCATGCACCTTTTCAGTCACAAGATCATTTTCATGTTTCTCCTCTAGGCACACAAAAGTCCTTAGAGATCTCATGAATTAGTGTTTATCCCAGGATATCTGGCTTGGCATTGTAAATAAAACGTCCATCTGCCTAAGTCCAGCCATCAAAATTACTCTGACAATTTACTCTGAGAAGCAGTATTAGCATTTGTTTTCAGGGTTCATGATGGGCAAAAGATTACTTAAAAATAGGAGGGAACAGAGAAGAGAGATCGTAGTTTTTTGGTCTTGTTTGTTTTTTAAAAAAAAATATTGCCATCTCTTACATCTTTAGTCTCAGTCTCTTCATGACTTTTCAAGGCAATTTCTTTGGGAAGCCAAGTGGCTGAGACAATTTGATGATAACTCAACCAACCTGCATCACTACCTAAACAGTTTTTAGGTATAGACAGTTTCTAAAGATGAGTGAACATGCTTTTCCACTTTTGAAAATACTCCTGAAAACTTGGTTTCAATTTTTTCAACAAAGTGATTGCCCAGATCTGAAAATGTTTTTTCACCCTTTTCTGCTTTTGAGGTGAGGTGATTTCCTGCAAGGTCCAGGGATTTTGGAGGGCTCAGGATAAGGCAATTTTATGAACCGATGCCTGGGGGTAGTGCAGAATGCCATGAATGGGGATGTCCCACAAAAGGCAGGGAAGTGGATGTGGCAGCAGCTATGTCCTCTTTGGAGCTGAGCCACAGAGGGCATCAGGATCAGTGAGCAGATCTTTATCAGTCTGTCCGAATCTTAAAGAATAGCCAAGGACATGAGAATCTGGAAAACAATAACATAATCAAATTGGGGGAGAATTTGATTCTCCCCCAATGAAGAATCCACATCCCAGGCACAATTCATGTCAAACAACATAGGCTATGCTGAAACCAGCCAGAAATGGGGTCTTGTAATATAAACTAGTCTGTGTCTTACAAATCATTTGATTTCTATAATTCCTGGACACTTGATTGGCTAATTTTTTTCTGTTGCTGAGTTGACTGATCTGAATTCCTATGTCAAAAGGCATAGATTTTTTTATTCATTTAATTTGTATTGACACCCACTGTTCCATTTAATTCAAAATTATTCATTCCTCCATGGACCCCTGGTAGAGACCAACCTCAGCCACTTTGGGAGACTGCTCACCAAATGTCTCTAGTTCCCTGCTTTCTGAGCGTGTGAGGCTTCTCCTTCCCTGACTGTGACAGTTAGGCATGGCCACAAGCCCACTTTGGCCCGTGAAATGTGTACAGAAGGGACACATTGGGCCAGTGAGTAATTCACTCCATACTCTGTCTTCTGTTGTAATTGGGGATGTGTGTGTTGAGAAGACACCATCGGGGGTCCCAAACTAACTATGACACGCACACCACTCCATGTTGACCTGCAGTGGACAGGTAATGTGAACAAAAGAAAATATTTATTGTATAATGCTGCTGAGATCAGGTGGTTGTTACCTGCAACGTCACCTGCCCTCTCCTCGCTGATGCGCAAGCACACACACACGCACTTGTCCATATGTTTTGTATATACGTTGTGCTGCTTGGGAAGGAGGTACTCTCTCTTTGCCACAACTCTCCCAACTGAGAATTCTCTTTTGTCCTGCCATGGGATTCCTGTGGCTAATTCACTGGATTTATTCATTTCTTGGTTGGTTTTCCATGTAAAAAGCCAAAGGAGACTTGGAACATATGTACCCCAGGGCAGTGGGTAAATCCAAGAGAGATGCAATCTCTGTCTCTAAGGGCTTACAAACTGGCTTGGCAGAAGACAGATCCAGGCAATATATAATAATGAAAACCACAAACGGGTGCTCCAGAGCAAAATGACAAGATGCTTGCATGGCAGCAGTTTTAAGAAGGAATGCATCAGGCGGGGTGCAGAGGGAATGTAAGAGCAGCTCTGGTCCCAGGTGACTCCTCTCAGCCTCTCCAGATCCACCCTTTGCCCCTCTCCACGCTGCTCTCTACCCCACGAGACTGACCTGTCTGTCCTATAGTAATAGACTGCTCCCGCTCTGGCTCTGGGCTGGGTCTGGTCAATGGGGTCTCTGATAGACTAGAAGGAAGTCGGTCAGTGAAGTTGGCATATTTATTCCTCTGTCTCTGTTCTCACAGGGTCATCTCAGGCTGGCTGCATGCCTCAGCTGAAGATCCCAGCTCCTGTCAATGCCACCTCTCCGCTTGACTGTCTCCTTCCAGACTCGGTAACTCTCTCCTGTCGGCACTTTAGGCCCAGGGGTGGTAAGAGCCCTGCACTGAGATCCCAGCTCCAGGATATCGCACCAGCCCTTTCAGTTTCCCTATACCCTGCCCACACCTTAGTCAAGGCAGGTGTGGGCAGGATACACATTTTTTTTTAAGGGACTCCTTAAAGCATCCTAATTTGAGTGTGCTTCTGTTTCCTGATAGTCCCTGACCACTAGATCTCGCTTTAGGGAGCCAGCAGTAAAAAGGAAATGAATGCTTTTTCTAATTATAGGGTCAGTTGGTAAAAGAGGCGGAAAGCTTTTAAAAATGATTCACTCTTCATTAAGAAACGAGTTATTAAATGCCTTTGCTTCTCCCCAGCCAAAGTGAAAGATTCTTCTCTAGAGTTTTAAAAAACGTTGGAGGCCAAGTATTGGCCTCTTTGCACCTGTGATGAGCAAATGGGCTGTCCTGGAGCCTTTGTTTCCCAAAGTCCTTCACCAATACTGAGGCACAGAGGCCAGCCAGGATGTCACTTCACCACCAAGGAGCTCCCCCAATCCCCCCTTATCTGGCAAAGTTGACACCAGAATTCCAACCACTGTTTTTAACTTGAGCCCGAGAGCAGAACCTAATTTCCAGACGCTCAAGGAAAATTGTAACCCTTCTTTGGCGTTTCCGTATTTAGCACGGAGCTGCTGGAGAAGGAGGCGCTCTCTCTTTGCCATAACTCTTCCAACTAGGGGTTCTCTTTTTTCCTGCAGTGGGATTCCTGTGGCTAATTCACTGGATTTAGTCATTTCTTGGTTTTCCACGTGCAAAGTCAAAGGACACTTGGGTCTGGAGGTACTCTAGGCCCTGTCCTCTGTTCCCAATTCCCAGGGACCCTCAGGCCTTAGCTGTCTCCAACTCTGGAGAGGTGCAGCCGGGAAGAGGCTGGTACCTGGAGCCCCAGCGTTTCCCAAAGCAGCTAGAAGACACGAACACATGATTACAGCTGCTGGGACTGGATCCGGGGGGCGGGTCAGCTCAGGCATGCCAGGATATAAAGAGAGAGGAAGTGCAGACGGCAATTTGGAAGATTTAGGAGTTCTTGGGCTGTCATCGGGTTTTATGTGTTGTCATTGACATATGTTTGTCTTCTCTCCAGAGCAGGTACGAGCTGGGAAGAATGCAGGCAGGGCATGCCCGTGTGCCAGCCCTGCACAGCTGGAGAGATGAGGCAAGACGTGGAGGAGAAGCCGGGGATTGTCTGGAAGTCTAAGGGTGTTGTTTGCCCCTTGGGCTCCAGAAGATGCATGCCAGGACCTGGGGTGGCACCACCAGGAAGCAACAGAGAGGAGATAAAACTCACAGCAGACAGATTTGCCTTAACAACAACTGTCTTGAATTAAAACACGCTTTTCAAGAAAACAAATATCAGTTCAATCAGCAAATAGCAGAGAAGTTTCTCATCATAAAGGCAAAGAAGGGCCCAGTTGCTGACCAGTGTAAGAGCTTCAGAAGAGGAGAGGGGAGATGAGATGGCCAGGAGCAAGAGCACCATACATCCCTGGACAACCTCATTCTAATGGGTCAGGAACTGGGACGTGCATTTTGGAGTGCAGGAGAAGTGGCAACTCACAAATGCTAGATTTTCTTCTAGAGATGACCAAGCTGTAGTTCTCAAAGCAGTGGCACTAGGACAGAAAACTCTCACACTTTGACATGCACACACAGCCCCTGGGGATCTCGTTAACATGTAGATTCTGATTCCGTAGGTCGGGCTGAAATTCTGCATTTCCAACAAGCTCCAAGATGAGGTCCATTTTGCTGGTCCATGGATCACACTTAGGATAAGTAGCAAGGCATAGGAGGATACTGACTTTCCTCAGTGATGCTTGTGCTTCCCTCCAAACTAAAATAAAACAAAAGCAGATATCAATGGCCCAATTTAACAGCCTGAGAATTTTGGTGATAATGACCCAAGCCCTGGCCTGGTGACCAGGTGGCTGCTCAGGGAGCTCCATCTCCAAATTCCTTCCCTTCCTGCCTCCCCTCCAAGAGTGAGTAATGTGCCAGAGTTCACTGGGGTCTGCTGTTCCCAGGGAAAGGTGGCCCAGTCACCAAGTGCAAGTGTATAGAATGGCTCACCTGTGCAAAGCTATCAGCCCTGGACCTATGGGCCTAGAAACATGACTTGCCACTCACTATCATTCATTCATTTTTGCAACAAACGCTTCCTGAGCACATGCTGTCCACCAGGCCCTGAGCTCATCTCTGGGGATACAGGATGGACAGCAGATTGTGCTCCCAGTCAGCCTGCTGGAGCACATATGAAAAGCAATATGGATGTTTTGATTTATTATCATATTGATCATTATAATGGTAGCTTATACTTTCGGAAGGCCTGCCGTCCATTAGCCATTGTGCTAAGCACATGATATGGGTAATCTCATCAATCCTCACAACAACCTATGTGGCAGCTACTATTATTAAACCCACTTCAAAGAGGAGGGAACTGAACCTCAGAGAGGGTAAGTAACTTGCACAAGGACACCAGCTAGTCCGAGGAGAGGAACTAGGAGGAATGGCCAGGCAGGCTGTCAGCCTCTGTCCCCACGTGCTCCGTCTGAGTGTCTGCTGGTGGGCACATTCCCTCCCTGGAGGGAGAGCTCCTGGGAGCTGATGGCAGCACTGAGTGAGTCTGGAATGTGATGGGAGTGCATTAGATGACGTGGGTGATCTGATGAGTACAGAGGTGTCACATTGCAATGACTTCATGCATATATCTCGCCTGAATGGAGAGAGATTCAGCAGAGGTCAGGAGCATGAGTTTCTGGCCCAGTGTCCCCCTCTTTCCCCTGCAGAAAGCCAGGGACACACTGCTTGGCTTTGCTACACCTTGCTAGGCAAAGGCAGTATGTTCTCCCTCTCCTTGGCCTCCCTGGCTGTCCGCACATCCACACCCACTCACACACACATGCACATGATCATACACATTACCCAAGCCCACATGCCCACAGACATGCTCACACTCATACTCACATGCATACACTGCCATGCACAACACACATACATACATTCACACACACTCGCCCACGCGCGCGCGCACACACACACACACACACACTCTTCTGATGGCCAGTCTTTTGGGGGTATGTTGACACTGCGAAACAGGTGAAACAAAGTCTTTGCCAATCCCTGCTTTGGGCCTATTATGCTTGTTTTATAGTTTAACTCTCAAAAGACAACTTTATTTTCCAGAATCTTTCAGGTTCCCAGCCACGTGCAGTGGCTCACACCTGTAATCCCAGTACTTTGGGAGGCCAAGGTGGGCAGATCGCCTGAGGTCAGAAGTTTGAGACCAGCCTGGCTAACATGGCGAAACCCAGTCTCTACTAAAAATACAAAAATTAGCCAGGCGTGGTGGCACACACATGTAATCCCAGCTACTCAGGAGGCTGAGGCAGGAGAATCGCTTGAACCCAGGAGGCGGAGTTTGCAGTGAGCCAAGATCGTGCCACTGCACTCCAGCCTGAGCAACAGAGGAAGACTCCATCTCAAAAAACAAAAACAAAATCATTCAGGTTCCCTAGGGGCCCCTCACTGTGTCCTGGACTCCATTCCACTTTTAGAGTCCCAAACAGCTTGTATGGCCACTTCCCTTGACACCCAAACCAGATAGGAGTCTTAAATGGCACAGAGTCTTGATGGTTCCTTTAAAAGGAAATCCACTCTCAGTGGGAAGTTGGATAACTTCGCATCCGGATTTCATCCTTCTTGGGCTTTGGTGGCTGCTGTTTGTTTTTTTGTGCAGGAGAATCTCTCCTAGCCAACGTCGATTTCACTAACACAGTGGTTAACCTTTGCTGTCTACTCTTGCATCAATCTGCCGCCTACCTCATGCTGAGCCACGCTGCTTGCTGGCATTCCTTTTGGATTTTCAATTTACTACCCAACTACCAGTCCTAACAACATCAGATAAAAAGGCTTCTGCTGTGCTGCGCTTGTGTTCAAAAACTCGGAATGCCATCAACCCAGAGTTGAGTCCAGCCTCAGAGAGACAGAATATAAATACCCAAGTGGCCCTGGGCCACTGAGTTCCTCAGACATTATGTGCTATGGGAGTTCCAGAAAGGGGGATTGCATGATTTTGAGTGCAGAAGGCTTCCTGGAGGAGGCGAGATTTCTGATGGGCCTCTGTTATGAGCTAAATTGAGTCCATCCCAAAATTCAGATGTTCAAATCCTAACCTGTAGTACCTAAGAATGTGATCTTATTTGGAAGCAGATGCATAGCAGAGGTAATTTGTTCAGATTAGGTCATAGTGGAAGAGGGTGGACCCCAATCCGATATAACTTGTGTCCTTATAAAAAGCAGAAATTTGAAGACAGACACACAAGAAGATGAAGACAGAGACCGGGCTGATGCAGCTACAAGCCAAGGAACGCCAAAGATTGCCAGCAAAGCACCAGAGCCAGGGAGAGACCTCAAACAAATTCTCCCTCCCAGCAAAAAGGAGGAAGGAAGGAACCTCCAAAAGAAGCAGGCCAGGCACGGTGACTCACACCTGTAATCCCAGCACTTTGGGAGGTTAATGCAGGTGAATCACCTGAGGTCCGGAGTTCGAGACCAGCCTGGCCAACATGGTGAAACCTCATCTCTACAGAAAAATACAAAAAGTAGCCAGGTGTAGTGGCGTGCACCTGTAGTCCCAGCTACTCAGGAGGCTGAGGCAAGAGAATCGCTTGAATCCAGGAGGCGGAGGTTGCAGTGAGCTAAGATCGCGCCATTGCACGCCAGCCTAGGCAACAGAGCGAGACTTCATCCCACAAACAAAAAAGAACCCTGCTGACACCTGGATTTCAGACTTCCAGCCTCCAGAACTGTGAGATATTACATTTCTGTCATTTAAACACCCAGTTTGTAGTACTTTGTTACAATAGCCCTAGTGAGCTAATACAGCCTTGAAGGACAGGTAGGAATTTGTGATGCACAGAGAAAGCAAACTGGCCACGGTTGTTGAAATTAATAGAATCGAAGTGCCCCTATCACTACCAACCCAGGCCATCACTTACAAAGCTGTTCAACGTGATGCAGCCGCATGAGAAGGTCGGAGGGCCAGGGCAGGAGATGGGCTCCAGGTGGGCCTGGGTTGCCTGCAGAGCCAGCTTGCCCTGCTGCCTAGTTGCCAAGGAGCACCTGTGGCTAGGAGGAGGCACCCAGGAAGAAAATTTGGCCACATCCCTGCCTGCCTCCCTGGCCGTGGGTGATGCTCTCTGCCAGCTGGCCCAGCTCCCCCACCACATATCTGGCTGGGAGTCAGTAGGAAAACAGTGTGTGTTTGTAGGGCTCTGCACTGAAGGGCATTAGATTCATGCAAAGGCTAATAAATTAGAGATAAGCGGGATTTGTCGATTTGCTGGAGGTTAGAGCTGCAGGATCAGCGTCAGCGCTGGGTCTTTTCCATGGCCCCAGGCTGGCTCAGGTGTGAGCTGAAGAGGGAAAACTGTCTGTTTAGGTTGCATTGGGTTCCCCTAAAAGATCTGTTGAAGTCCTAACCTCGGGTACCTCTGTGCTATTTGGAAACAGGCTCTTTGCAGATGTAATCAAGGAAAGATGAGGCAACACTGGACTTAGTCAGGCCCTAATCCAGGAACTGGTGTCCTCATAAGACAAGAGAAATCTGGACACAGACACACAAAGAGGAGAAAGCCATTCAAAGACACAGAGACACACGTACACAGGGAGAACGCCATGAGACAATGCAGACACAGATCAGAGTGACACAGCTGCAAACCAAGGAGCGCCAAGATTGGCAGCAACCCCCCAGGGCTGGAAGAGGCAAGAAGGAGCCTCCCCTAGAGCCTTCGGAGGGGACATGCACTGCTGACGCCTTGATTCCAGATTTCTGACCTCCGGAAGCATGGGAGAACAGATTTCCCTTGTTTGAAGGCACCCAGTTTGTGGTCCTTCATCATGGCAGCCCTCAGGAATGGATACAGGCCCTTCCCTGCCTGCCTGGTGGAGCAGCCTCCATGAGGAGCCTTTGCCAGCAGGAAGAGGCCCCACATGGAGCTCAGACCCACCTCAGAGGAACTTCTCTCAGCACTTAGCCAGGGCCTGGCAGATCAAGGGTAGGTGGTCTAGGTTGATTGAAGGAATGGCATTTAGTCTAAAATGAAAGCGTGTTGCCTGGCTTGGTTAGTTTTGAACTCTGTAGTTCATCAAGGACTGTGTTACCCGAATATCCTCTGCAGAACACCAGTTCCATAAAGTGCTTCACACACACACCAATTCTATAACGTAGTATGTTTTGGAAAGGCTACATACTACTACAGCCCCTTTTACCGATTAGCAATGCCCGTGAGCGCACTAAAGCCTGAGAGATTCTGCAGTAAAGAAGCCTATTTCACTTTGTTTAACCAAGTATTTCTCAAATTTGTTTGATCATATGTGGCAGAAAATGCTAAGTGTCTAGCATTCTTCATTTCCCTCTTCTTCCTTTAACATGGAACCCCTGATGTTTTTAGCTTGGCACATCACCACCCAGAATAAAAACTACCTTTCCCAGATTTCCTGCAGCTAGAGGCAGCCCTGGGATAAATTCTGGACAATGAAATACAGGCAAAAGTAAATCATATATGATTTTCATGAAGGGACCTTAAAGGGAAGTGTACCCTTCTTTTCCCCACACATTCCTCCTCCTGTCTGAAATGCAGATGCAATTGCTGGCATTTGAGCAGCCATCTTGGGCCATGCGGTAGCTTCTTATGGATGATGTAGGACTAATTCAGGGGTCTAGATTTACCTCCAAACTTTGTTTATCTACAAAAATAAAACTCTATCTTCTTTAAGCTACATGATCAGGCATTTTCTGTCCCATACAGCCAAACATAATGTTGCCTGATGCACCCTGAAACCCTCTTGTCCACATCACCTAATTCTGCAGGATATTATTGCAGAAATCTTGACCATTTAGAATATGGAAAAGGCACAGGAAACCTGGAGCATTTTCAACTCAGTCCTGATTTTCCCTGCCTCCACCTCAGCGTGGGTGAACTAAAACTGTTTCTGCAAGATGTTGTTACAGAAATACTGATCATCTAGAACATATGGTGAGCAAAGCCTGTGGCCAGGGCAGGAACTGATCCCAGGGTCTCATCCTCCACTGGAGTCATGGAGTGGTTGCATCCAGCTGGAAGGGCAGGGCAAGAAAAGGCAAATGTCAGGCCCTGAGAAAGTGGGTGACCTACGGGCCTGACTGCCACCCCGTACCCCACAGTCAGGGCAGCAGGAGCATGGCGTTCCTATGGCCTCCCCACCAACCTCACGTGGCTCCTCCTCTCTCACACTCACTATTCTTTGGCCACATTGGCTGCCCTTCAGTCCTTCCAGACTGTCCTCCGTGGGGCCTCCCAACACGGTCCCTCCACCTGTAATTCTGCTCACTCCTGGCTGCCACCCATCTCTCCCTATCAGCTCCTTTTCGCCGGTTGGGTCTCAGCCTCGACGTCCTTCCTCAGAACCCCTCCATCCTCACCCTGTATGAAGCAGTCCTCCAGCCCTCCTGTCCCTCTGCATAGCCTACTTGAACACAACACTGACTGTATTGTGGGTCTGTTGACCGATTTGTTTTCCTAATCCCCCCTGGCCATCCAAGTTGAAGAGGACACAGTCTTTGCATGTTCTGCTCATCACTGTGTACTCAGCACCTAGCACAGAGTTGTTGCCCCATGAAGATTTGCTGACAAGCTGTCCATGGGTGAATTCCAAAAGCCTCGGGGCCCCAGCTGGGTGACTGTGTCCTGAGCCAGAATTTCATTGCAGTCTTGCAAAAGTGCCAGTGACAAATCTGTTCATCAGCACAAAACAGACACTGCTGCGCTGGGTGTGTCCTCACCCACACCCTCACCTAGGGGCCATCAGTCAGGCCCTGTGTTCCAGGTCTCACTAGCTCAGGCCATCACTCCCTCCCTGTCTTGCAGCTGTCGGGGGACAGGGGAGGGGGCATGAAAGAAGGATCTGATATGTTGTGCACTGAACATGGTAAAAGTAAGATAAGCAATCCAAGGACATACTGTGAGAAGCCCATCTTCCTCCCTCCTGGCACCCCAGCCTCCCAGTTACCTTCTCAGAGGCAATCACTGTCCCCAGCGTCTTCGCTGTCCTTCCAGAGGTGTTTCCATGTATACACGAGCACACACATCAATAGGATTTTCTTATTAAAATGTGAGCATGTTATGCACATTATCCTGCACCTTGTCATTCACTTGCTCTGCTTTTCAACCTAATATATGTTAGAGATCCACCTACATGAGGCTGCCTCATTCTTTCGACCGGATCACATGTTGGCATTTTATTGTATGACTGATGCCTCAGCCCCCTAGTGAGGTGGGCTAATGAGATATCTCATTTCTCACCTAAATAAAGAATGCCTTGTGAATACCTCTTTGCACACATGTGGGAGTGTGTCAGATGAATACCCATAAGTGGAGTTGTCGGGCCAACAGGTATGTGCCCTTTAGCTTCTGTTAGATAGTGCCACAGTGCCCTCCTAAGACGTTCTGCCAGCGGGCCCTCTCATCCGGAATGTATGTGATGGGGAACGTGTGTCCCCATCTCCAGCACATGGAATCTTCTGACCCCACTTCAATCCTGTTTGGGCTGGTCTCTGCTCCCTAGCCACCACTGCCTACCTACTCTCCCTCCCTCCGTGGAACCCAGGCTCCTACCTGCCCTCTGCTCTTGAAATTCTAGAAATCCTTGCCTTTAGGCCTGCATGCTTTGTCTAGCATCTCTATTCAACACTGACCCACATGGAGGCCCAAAAGTGACCATGATCCTGTTGCCTGGGAGAGTAGGCAAACTCCCAGAATTCTCTGTGAAATGCACTTGTCCAGAAGATGTAAGTGTCTATGAAGTTCTGGAAAGCAGTCCCATGCCGATGGAAATATGCCCTTGTGAACGTGTTTCAAAACAAGCAGTTGAAGCCAGCAGAAGGCATGTTCCATGGCTGTCTACAGTGTGGATCTGTCATCCCCTGACCTGAGTCACTGGACTTGGAATGGGGGTGACATCCTGATGATAATTTGACCTTTGACCTTTAACTCCCAACCTGTTAGTGAAGAGTCTTTTTTTTTTTTTTTTTTTTTTTTTGAGATGGAGTTTCGCTCTTGTTACCCAGGCTGCTGGAGTGCAATGGCACGATCTCGGCTCACCGCAACCTCTGCCCCCTGGGTTCAAGAGATTCTCCTATCTCAGGCTCCCCCGTAGCTGGGATTACAGGTGCCCATCACCACTCCTGGCTAATTGTTGTATTTTTAGTAGAGACGAGGTTTCACCATGTTGGCCAGGCTGGTCTCAAACTCCTGACCTCAGGTGATACGCTCATCTCAGCCTCCCAAAGTGCTGGGATTACAGGTGCGAGCCACTGCGCCTGGCCAAGAGTCTTCTTTACTAATCATCTTCATCATTCATCATCTTCACTCACCACCTTCAGGCATGGTTCAAGGCATTAGAGAGAGTATCATGACGACAGGCAGGACTCCCAGGTCTGAGCCAGCCTTGGCTTCACCTGCCTGAGTGACCTCAGAATGTCTCTCCCTTCTCTGGGCCTCAGATTCCTCCTCTAGAATGGGAGAGGTTGGCCTTGGGATGGGCCCTGGGGTCCCAGCCCTAACAGGGGCCTTCCCAGCTAACCCCAGGCTATCACACAAAGCGGGGCTGTAGAAGCCGGACTCCTGCCTGGTCAGTCCTCAGGTCAGCCCTCTGTCACTGAGTCCCAGGTGGGGCTCAGAGCAGCCGGCTCAGAGTGGCTAACTGGCTCTGTGTTCCTCTAGCACACTTTGTTTTTTGTTTGGTTTGTTTTGTTTGAGACAGAGTTTCGTTCTGTCGCCCAAGCTGGGGTACAGCCTCCGCCTTCCAGGTTCAAGTGATTCTGGTGTTTCAGCCTCCCAAGTAGCTGGGATTCCAGGCATGCATCACCACGCCTGACTAATTTTTGTATTTTTAGCAGAGATGGGGTTTCATCATGTTGGCGGGGCTGGTCTTAAACTCCTGACCTCAAGCGATCCACCCACCTCGGCCTCCCAAAGTGCTAGGATTACAGGCATGAGCCACCACCCCCAGCTTCTTCCTGTATACTTTAAACTTTGCAAAAGTATTCAAGGGCTTCCCTTGCCATTCTATGACAATCTGTCCTTCTCCTTTTGCCCCAATATCCCCTGCCCCTAGTCTCAAACACCCAGATATACTTTTTTAAAATTATAAACATGGCCCATTCTCAAACCTCTAAACAGAGGCCACAGGTGAAACTCCCTCCCAGCCACCAGCACCCCAGGGAGAGTTTCACCTCTTGTTAAGGACACATCTAAGGGCAGCCAATCTGAAAACAAGGCCTGGGGGTCCAGTGGAAGCACCTGCTCATCCAGGGCTCAGTTTGGTCCCCAGCACTGGGCAGGACACCCCCACACAGACTCGGGAGCCCAGGCACCGTGACCCTTGAGAAAGAATCAGCCCAAGATCAAAGCCCCATGATGGAACTAAGTCGTTGTGCCTAGGAAGGAAGATGGAGATGCCTGGAGTCAGGTGACCGAGACCCACCTCAAGGAGGGGCCACGGCCCAGAAGGCTGCTGGCCTGCAGCTCAGCCGGAGAGCCTCAGGGTTCCTAAGTTCCTTCTGGCTGCAGGTGAGGCTTGTATCCTTGGGTTCAGCCTGGAGAGGTGGAAGCAGGCGAGCACTCTCAGAGGTGACTGGGATGGTGGTGGGAGTCAGATTCCTAAAGACAAGCTTACCAGGACCTGGGAGGTCATGCCTGGTCTGCAAGGAAAACACTGTGGTTGGAAGCAGCTGGACTGCAACAGGTCCACCTGGTACAAATCCCCTTTGCTTCATCTGTGAGCTGGAAAGAACCTCCCTGGAGCCACTAGATGGCAAACGGGCTAGCTCAGGTTAAAGCCCTCACCACCAGATGGGCAATCGGACTAGCTCAGGTTAAAGCCCTCCCCACCAGATGGGCAAACGGGCTAGCTCAGGTCAAAACCTTCACCACCAGATGGGCAAACGGGCTAGCTCAGGTCAAAGCCTTCACCACCAGATGGGCAAACGGGCTAGCTCAGGTTAAAGCCTTCACCACCAGATGGGCAAACGGGCTAGCTCGGGTTAAAGCCTTCACCACCAGCCGGGCAAACGGGCTAGCTCGGGTTAAAACCCTCACCACCAGCTGGGCAAATGGGCTAGCTCAGGTTAAAACCCTCACCACCAGATGTCAAACAGGCTAGCTCAGGTTAAAGCCCTCACCACCAGACGGGCAAACAGGCTAGCTCAGGTTAAAGCCCTCACCACCAGAGTGGCGAACGGACCAGCTCAGGTTAAAGCCCTCACCACCAGACGGGCAAACAGGCTAGCTCAGGTTAAAGCCCTTGCCATCCGCATGGTACATTCACACATGGTATAACAATGCCTTCCTTTTGCTCTATACCTGGCATGTATGTGCCCAGTTTATAGATTCAGGCTGGCCTGTGCTCAACTCCCAGCCCCTCTATAAACAAGCTGGCCTCAGGAAGCCTCTTGAACTCTTTGAGCCTGTTTTCCCATCTGTAAAATGGGCAGGATAACAGTGCCTGACCCATAAGACTTGTAAGAGTCAACAAGAGAATGTACACACAATGCTTGGTGGCCTGTGGGCACAGAGGCTACTCTCTTACTAAAGATTAAATGCACTGTTGCCTTTTGAGGAAGTGCCTCCTTGCCACTGCCATTTCTGCCCCTGTCTCATCCTGCTGGAGACTCAAAATATCTGAGGGAGGCTGGCTGCGGTGGTTCATGCTTGTAATCCCAGCATGAGTCTTTGGGAGGCCGAGGCAGGCAGATCACTTGAGGTCAGGAGTTCAAGACCAGCCTGGCCAACATGGCAAAACCCCACCTCTGCTAAAAATACAAAGATTAGCTGGGCATGGTGGTGCATGCTTGTCATCCCAGCTACTCGGCAGGCTGAGGCAGGAGGATCGCTTGAACCCAGGAGGCAGAGGTTGCAGTGAGCTGAGATCGCACCCCTGCACTCCAGCCTGGGCGACAGAGTGAGACTCCAACTCAGGAAGAAAAAAAAAAAAAAAAGTCTGAGGGGCCCTCTCATTCCCCTGCAGAATCAAGCAAAGCCCTGGTTAGGAGGGCTGGTCACTGTCCCCAGTCTTGGCTCCCTGGAGAGAAGAAACAGTGCCTCCCCAGGTGTCTGAGGAGGGGAAGAGGAGCCTTCCAAGGGACCACTAGGATATTTGTCTCTTTCCCCTTCCCTGCCTCTCTTTGCTGGCCTAACGTTCATTGAGCCCCTGCAGTAAGTCATACTTTGTGGGGGAAAGAGGACAAGAATCGTCAGGAAGGATTCAGACCTAGCTGGAGACATGCACCCAGAGAGAGAGAGACAAATAACACACCACAAGACAGCCATCCCTCTCTTCAACAAACAAGCACAGCAAAACTCTCCAACCAGCTTCTGCCTTGGGAGTCAAGGATACAAAAATGAATGAGACACTGTCCCTGTCCTCAAAATGTTCACCATCTAATAATATAATTCCACTCAGCAACTGAGGGCTTCCAGGGGCTTTACATGCTTTGTTTCATTTGTAATCCTCACTTACTCTCATGCAGGAGATCCTAGTATCCCCATTTTGCAGACAAGGAACCTAAGACTCTGGAATGTGTCCAAGGTCTGAATAATCACCACTCGGTGTCCAAAGTGCTCTAACTAGAGCCTGCACACATCGCCTTGGGAGCTTCAGACTGACTTCAGAGCAGCGCAGATTGTGGTCAGGGAAGAACAGTGTCTGAGGTGCTTCTTAAATGACTCAGTCTCCAGCAGGCCAGGCAAGGCAAGGAATTTCTGGAACAGGATAGTATATGCAAAACACCTGGGTGTAAAAGAACACAGTTAGGGGGCATGAGCTATTTGCTCAATTCTAAAATCTAAGAGGTTTTCACGGTAATGGTGGGAGACATAGCTGTGAAGGGAGGCAGAAGCAAGAGCTTTGAACAGAAACCTAAAAAGTAGAACTTCTGGAGGCAATAGGGAGCCATTGAAGGTTGTTAAGCAGGGGGAGAGAGCATCTCAAAGATCACAGGTCAGTAGAAGTAAACCATATTGTCAGGGCTCTGAGTGATGGGAGAGAAGAACACGGGTAGAGTGAGCCAACAAGGTTCCTAGAGGCAGGGCACTCCACTTAGGCCCAATGCTCAGATGAAGGTAGCATGTTGATAGGAAAAGGCAATGGTCAAATTAAGCCATGAACATGGCACATGAAACCTGGAACATTTTAGACTCAAGTCCTGGATTTCCCTGCCTCCACCTCAGCATGGGCAAACTGAAAAAGAAACAGCTGAGAAAGTATCAGATGTATTAAATCCACGGAGTTCCTGTCTCGAGCTCTTGGGCTCTCCCTTTCATGCTATATTTAGATGTTCCAGAATTCTCTGCTCAGGCTGTCCCACACCCCCTCAGAAGAGTTAGCATGTTTCCTGGGCTCCCCCAGCCTTTGCCCACCCCATCAAGCTTCCTGTCTGACCCCAAGACATATTTTCCAACCAGGGTTTGAGGGACTCCAGGTGGCCTAGCCCCTCTTCTCCCTGAGATCTGGATTCCACAAAGAACCAGCCAGAATTCGGCATTATTCTCCTCATGAAGAAAAGAAAGCCTCAATTCTTTTTCTGGCTGGGTTTTTCACCATAACTGGTTTTCATTAGCTTTTCAAGTGGAAAATAAATTTTCCCCAATGGAACTTTGCCATTTATTTGCAGAAAGTCATCATTCATTTCATATTTTTTTATGCTGAATGACCCAAGCCCAAGTCTGCTGAGGCTCTGTCCAGGGCCCTCAGGGAGTGTGATTTAGAAACCTTCCTGGCAGGCACCATTTGAGGAGACAGTGTCCAGTTGTCTCCTATTAAACCTGCAGGGTTGAGAAAACTCACTTGCCTTTCCAGTCCAAGTCCTAGTTCACCTGGCAAAGAAGCACCTTCTCAAAGTCTCGTATTCCTCCTAGCCTCTCCTCACTCTGGTGCTAAAAAGAGAAGGAAAAAGTAAACAAAACCAGGAAAGTACTCCAGTTGATCAAATGCCAAGTGATGTTGTTCTGTGGAGGCAGAGGGGGGCCACCTGGGCACAATTCTCCCACAAAGGAGCCAACTCTACCAGGGCTGAGACCAAGAGCGGTCTGAATTCCCAGGCCAGCCCCAGGGCATTGGGCAGCGGGTTAGGATACTTAAGGAGAGGCAAATTAGGCAAGAAGCAGAAAGACAGGAAGTGGAGAAATAGGAAGCAGAGAGACAGGAAGTGGAGAGATAGGAAGCAGAGAGACAGGAAGTGGAGGGACAGGAAGTGGAGTATCCAGCAGGGGCCAATGTTGGACAACATTCCTTTGCCAGCTGCGCTCCCCATGCAACAGGATGAGGAGATTTTAAGCCTCTACCAGAAAAACTCAAGTCTGGAGATAATTTAATTTTTCCTGGGTCTCTGCCAGCCATCTCCAGAGTTTTGTGAAATTTTCCACCTACTTCCTGTGTGTATGTAAACTCAGCCTCCATTTTAGAAACTCCATTCCCAACAGGGGTTCTGCACCCCCACCCATGCTTTTTGTTTGTTTGTTTTTGGTTATCCTGGAGGTTTTGTGGATTAAGATGTGTGAGATGAGGAGTTTATAGGGACTGGTTGGAGGAATGGCCTCCCTTCCACCCACATACCAACACACACATCCACACACACACGCTGTTGTGCAGAAAATGTTTCTTGGGTGGCTGAGCAAAGAATCAGGTATTCGGATGTCCTGATTTGACCCCGAGAAAAATAGCAGCCATCCGCAGAGATCTGAAACTTACTTCCCACTGCTTGGAATGGCAGCTCCTCCTCAGAGTAAGTTGGAAATTTCTCTGCTTTGTTGTATAAATATAGAACCAAATCACACACTATGTAGAGTTTTATACAGGAATATATAGATTTTAAAGTTCATGGTCTTCTCCTCTTTCCTTCTAATCCCACCACTCTCAGGATTACTATTTTAATGTGTATCATTAATTTTTTTATTTATGCTTTTTTAATGAATTGCTTATGAATACACATTCCTCTGTTAGCTTTTCTCCCCCAAACAAAACTGGGACAAGCAATTAGCTTTTGAAAAATTTAACAATATATCCTGGCCATTGTTCCAGCTCAGGAGATATGACTCTGACTCTTTTTTAACAGCTGCATAGCATCCTATTGTGTGGATGTGCCATAATTTTATTAACCAGTCTTCTGTTAATGGACATTCAATTTGTTTCAGGTTTGGGGATTTTTATTGGTTTGTTGGTTTGTTTTCTACTATTATAAATGACCCTGTAATAATTACCGTGCATCTCTCCTGCTGTACTGGGAGTTTTATTTTGTAGGACAAAGTTCTAAAAGTGGTCTAGAAGATTTATGCGTCAGAGGAAACGTGAGTTCAAATTGCAGTAGACACTGCCAGATAGAAATCTCAGAAAGATCCTGCAATTCACACCCCTTCAGAATAAGTCTTCAACTCCCAAACCAGAGGGTGGTAATTTCTCAGGGAAGGCCTTTTTTGGATTTCGCTTTATATTTAGATAAAACATATGAAATTAGTTTATAAACTCTAAAGCATTTACAACTGAGATGTCAGCCAGTGATGACTTACTCCTTAAATTCTAAGTAATAGCACTTCCAATCTCCATTCTACAGAATTTCCCTAAGCCATTGCCTCACCCAACGTTGTGGAAGCTCCTGATGCAGGGTGAGAAGTGGGGGAGTTGATAGTTTTAAAGTCACTTCTAGCTCCTCACTGTAGCTCCAAACAGAAGAGAAAGAGATTGTATTTCTCTCCCTCTAATTATTGGAAAAAAGTCCTAAATTTTGCTCTAATTGGACCAACCTAGGTCACAGGATTTGAGCCAATGTGAGTATGGCCTACCATGAATAAGGGGGAGAGGTTGAGGAGGGTGAGTTCCTGGAGGTGGGCAGGGGCCTGAAATCATTCCATTTGGGTTCATTTCATAATCCCACACATGCTGTGGTGGTCCATGCCACATTAACCTAGACTTGGGACTGTGCCCTTTTCTATAACACACATATGCACACACCCTCCTCGCATACAGTTATTCATAGTGTACAGACTACTGAAGCTTTAGGGGACCTGGAAGGACATCATCTTAGGACACAAACAACTTAAAATTCAAAGTTCAATAAACCAGTTTCTAAAACTGCCCCGTCTTAGTCCTTTTAGTGTTGCTATCACAGAATAGCTGAAGATGGGTAATTTATTAAGAAAAGAGGTTTATTTGGCTCCCAATTCTGATGCCTAGAAAGTCCAAGATTGGATTGCTGCATCTGGTGAGGACCTTAGGCAGCTTCCACTCATGGTGGAAAGAAGGGAAGGAAACGTGCAAAGAGATCACAAGACAAGAAAGAGAATGAAATTGGGGAAGCCACATTCTTTAACTACTTGCTCTTGTAGGAACTAATCCATTCCTGGAAGACTGAGAACTCACTCACTCCCTCAGGATGGCATTAATCTATTCATTAGGGATCCACTCCCATCCTCCATCTCCTATGGCCCCTTCCCAAACATTTCTGAAATGGAAGCTCTAGATTTCTGATCTTCACTAGATCCATCTTTTTTTTTTTTTTTTCTTTTTGAAGACAGAGTCTCACTCTGTTGCCCAGGCTGGAGTGCAGTGACACGATATCGGCTCACTGCAATCTCGGCCTCCCAGGTTCAAGCAATTATTCTGCCTCTGCCTCCTCAGTAGCTGGGATTAAGAGGCCCGCCCCCACGCCCAACTAACTCTTTTGTACATTTAGTAGAGACGGGGGTTTCACCATGTTGGCCAGGCTGATCTTGAACTCCTAATCTCAGGTGACCCACCCACTTTGGCCTCCCAAAGTGCTGGGATTACAGGTGTGAGCCATCATACCTGGCCTCATCTCTTTCCCCACAACTCTGTCCTCTCTCTCAGAAGAACAACTACCAATAATAATTATTTCCCATCAGGCATGGTGGTTCATGCTTGTAATCCCAGCACTTTGGGAGGCCAAGGTGGACGGATCACATGAGGTCAGGAGTTCAAGACGAGCCTGGTCAACATGGTAAAACCCTGACTCTACTAAAAATACAAAAAAAATAATAATAATTAGCCAGGTGTGGTAGCATGCAACTGTAGTCCCAGTTACTCAGGCAGCTGAGGCAGGAGAATCTCTGGAACCTGAGAGGAGAAGGTTGCAGTGAGCCAAGATCACACTATTGCACTCCAGCCCAGGCAACAGAATGAAACTCCATCTCAAAAAACAAAAAAAAGTATTCCGTTTTCTTGCACAGTGAAGTTCAGTTCTGCCCAGCCCTTACTCCCAGATTTTGCCAGAGCAAGACAAAAGGGTCTTTCATACAATGGACTCTACTCTCCTTAAAAAGAAGCAGGGGTTGTAAGTAGCAAAAAGTTTTCACTTCTTTCCACACCAAAAAGGTTCATTCATTTAATCCATTCTCCACTCTTAGCACAGTGTTCTTTTAAAGATGTAAATTAGATTATATTACACCCCTGCTCCATCCCCACTGGCTCCTCCAAGCCATTGGAATAGAGTCCAGGCCCTACTCTGGCTTTCCAGTCCCTGCCGCCCCAGATATGGCCCCTGCCCACCTCCAGGAACTCACCCCCCTCAACCTCTCCCCTTCATTCATGGTAGGCCATACTCACACTCGCTCAAGTCCTGTGACCTAGGTTGGTCCAACTAGAGCAAAATTCAGGACTTTTGTCCGATAATTAGAGAGAGAGAAATGCAATATTTTTCTCTCCTGTTTCCACCAAGATACGAGCAAGGAAACGTGTGGCATCTTGCTAGCATGAGCTGAAGACAAAGCCTACATGGGGAAAAGTGCAAAACCAGGAGAATGGGAGAGAAATGGAGCCACACACTGATGTTGTGAAACATCTCAATCAAACTGCACCTGAAGACCGCCCTATCACTGCGTTTTTCATTTACATGAGCCAATAATCTCTCTTTCTCATTTAAGTCAACAGGAGGAGTGTTTTCTGTTACTTGCAAGAGAAACATCCCAAAGAATACACGAAATTATTTTCTGTTCCATTCGTCTTCAAGGGGGTCACAATGAGGGGCATCTGGTACTGTTATCATTAACTATACAAATATTTCTTCCACTTCACATCACGCTGAACAGAGGCTCATTCTGGGGTTCTGCCCCTCAGCTCCCCAAACCTATCTCGAGGTCCCATTGAACCCCCTGCTCAAAAAAAATACACAGGGGCCCAGCCCACAGAGGAGGAGCCCTCAGATAGCTACAGCCTTGTGTTCCCATGCCCTGCCCTCCACCTACCCCTTGCTGAGGCATACCTGATCTCCTCTCCAAGAGCAGGGGGAACTGGCTCAGGGCAATCACAGTTTTCCAGATCTTTTATTCCCATACTTGGATCTTGGCTTTCAATACTCAAAGCCAAACATTTAGCTCTCGTTCTCTGCATTGTGCTCTAATGATCCTCTCTCGAGGTGATGATCCATGTGCCAAAATGCGGGGAACATTACTGATAACAGGCAAAACCAGAAGCAAATGTGGAACGAATATATCAGCTCCCCGTCTCTTGTCAGAGACCTCCTCACAATAGCTGACTGCTTTGGGTGAATGCTTTGATAAGTTCTTGGAGTGGAGGGTATGGGCTTGGGGAGACACCCCCAGGGGGCCACGTGTGAGGTGCAAGAGATGGTTTCTATCCAGCTAATTGTTTCGCTGACATTGAGCAGAGGTGAGAGCTGAGAGCAAAAGCGGGATTGCTTGGGATAATAAAGAAGTTTCTAGAGACTGTAGATTCAAAGAAAGGAAAAATGAAGCAAGAAACAGAAACTTTGAGGAAAGAATAAAGGCATTTCGAGGGCTATCTCTGGTGTTTTGCTGTGTTGTGCCATCTTTCACCGAGGCCACTGCAGCAGCGTCCCCACTGCTCTCCCACTGTGTCCCCCACCAATGCGTCCTCCACACACTGGCAGAATGACCCTCCTGAGACGCAAATCTGATTGTCCTCTTTCACCTAAAACCTTCAGTGGCTCCCCATTGCCCTCAGAAAAAAGTCCAGTCTCTCCAAGTAGCCATGAGCCCCTCCATGATGTAATTCCTCACCTTCCACTCTATACTTGGCAAATTGAGCTTCTGCCATCTCCTTGCCCACCTGTGGCCTCCTCTCCCTCACTGCAGGGTTTTGGCAACCATGGACCACCCACAGAAGGCCCCTGCCTTCTCCTCCACACATTTTTGTAATCCTCACAACCACCCCAATGAGGGGATCTGTATCCTAATTGTAGAGATGAAGAAACTAAGGCTCAAAGCATTTAAGTCCCATGCAAAGGCCACACAGCTTCAAAAGCAGAGGACCCAGGTTTAAAACTAGGCCTGTCTAAGGTCTATGATCTTTCCAACATGCCAATACCAACAGGACTGGCCACCACAACACAAGTGACATGGAGGAAGAGCATGGTGACACATCTTTACAGGACAAGAGCTCTCAGCTCTGATATTGCATCGCCCCCCCAGGACCCTGAGGCTAGGTAGTTTTGCAGGTGGGAGGGAATCAAGAAAGATCTAGAAAGACAAATGCTGTCTATTTCTACTTACATGAGGTGAGCAAAATCCACAGACAGAAAATAGAATGCTGGTTGCCAGGGGCTGGAGGTGAGGGGAAGGAGTTACCATTTAATGGTAAAGAGTTTCAGTTTTGCAAGAAGAAATTTCTGGAGATGGTGGTGGTCATGGTTGCACAACAGTGTGAAGATACACAATGCCACTGACCTCCACACTTAAAAATGGTTAGGATAGTAAATTTTATAATAGGTGTATTTTGCCACCATCACAAATAATTTTTTTAAATTGCACAATGAAAATGACAGGGTTCATGGGAATAATAGAGTTGATCTGTAACATTCAAAGACTGTCATTTACATATTTTGAAAAGATAGGAATCTAATAATAATGATAGCACAGTTTTGCACATGTTCAGTGGTGAGAGAGCATATAAGTATCACAATGCACATGGCACTTTATCTTGAAGAAAAAAAGAAAAAATCTGGAACAACTTTCTCAAACTTATTGGTTTCAATACCTCTTTATACTCTTAAACATAATTAAGAACTCCAAAGAGTTCATGTTTATGTGGTTTATAGCTATCTATATTTTCCACATGCTAAATAAAAACTGAGAAATGTTTAACCAACAAGAATACACAGGTGCAACTTCCATCCATCATCAGAGTGATGACATCATCCCATGTCACATAGGCTCCAAAAACCTCCACTGCACACTTGTGACAAAACGAAAGGGAAAAGGGCAAATAACATCATCATATTCTTTTTTCTTTTCTTTTTTTTTTTTTTTTTTTTTTGTTTGAAATGGAGTTTTACGCTTGTCACCCAGGCTGGAGTGCAGTGGCGCGATCTTGGCTCACTGCAACCTCCACCTCCCAGGTTCAAGCTATTCTCCTGCCTCATCCTCCCGAGTAGCTGGGATTACAGGCATGCGCCACCATACCCGGCTAATTTTTTGTATTTTTAGTAGAGATGGGGTTTCATCATGTTGGCCAGACTGGTCTCAAACTCCTGATATCAAGTGATCCTCCCACCTCGGCCTCCCAAAGTGCTGAGATTAGACGTGAGCCACTGCACTCGGCAACATCATTATATTCTTATGAAAATAGTTTTGACTTTACAGATCTGAAAGACTCCAAAGAACTTCCGCACATTTCCAGAATACACGTAGAGGAGCTAAGCAAAGGCTGATGTGCTACAGAAAGAACAACCCAAGAGACCCCGCCATGCCCTCCTGACCTGCGTACAGTGTCCTGGGCAAGCGCTAAGCTGCTTGCCCCAAAGCTGCCCACACTCCACCACTCCCTAGGTCCATGGCTCCAGGTCCTCCCCAGGGCCCTGGACAGCCGGGAGGCCCTCTGAGTTATTCCCAAACTTGAGGCAGGCAGAAGCAGTTGTTTGAAAGCGGCTTTGCTGTGTCTGCCAAGCCAGGAAAGTCAAAGCCCTGCCCTGCAATATTGCTGCAGATCCTCCATGAGTGGCAGCCAGTTTTTAATAAGGCTTATTTAAAAACAAAAACAAATCAGCTTATTTACAGTGTGAAATGAGTTGTGTTCGGCCCTAATCCCCTGTGGTCAGTCAGCACTCAGCACTTATGCCAGCCATCCTGGTCCCTGCAGACCGCCTTAGTGAAGGTTACGTCCCCTTTCTAATGACGAGAGGCAGAAATCCAGTAATGCATTCAGTGCAGTGAAAACTTAATCCCAAATATCATTTTTACTCATATGAGGAAAGTTAACCCACTGCAGATTCAATTCGACAAACACGGTCTCCGAATTGAGGTCATCCATTTACTTAATTGTAACATTGCTGTCTCTCACGTGAGCTTCCGACCAAGACTCAGGTCAGGACTCTCTGATGGGTTTTATTCATTGGATTTGCGGCTCCCTCCTGGTCAGTGAAGTCAGGAGGGAGCAGGGATTGGCGGTGTGCTGCCACCTATGCCCAGCGGAGCTCCCAGAACACTTGGGCATTTAAAGGTGAGGAGAGGCCACAGGCACGGGGGCATCAGATCCATGCCCCTTTGGGAGCCCTGGGACACCAGAGGAGCTTCTTATGCAGGGAGGCTCCTGGACCTCGTGGGAGAAAGGGTGGAAAGGCTGTGAGCCTGAGAGGAGGGCCCCCAGGTGACTACTCCAGGGCACCCAATTAGTCAGGGTTCTCCAGAGAAGCAGCACCAAAAGGATGTAAACATATAGAAAAGAGCCCAGATGCTGTGGCTCACGCCTGTAATTCCAGCACTTTGGGAGGCTGAGGCGGGTGGATCACTTGAAGTCAGGAGTTCAAGACCAGCTTGGCCAACATGGTGAAACCCTGTCTCTACTGAAAATACAAAAAGTAGCTGAGTGTGGTGGCAGGCGCCTGTAATCCCAGCTACTCGGGAGGCCAGGCAGGAGAATTGTTTGAGGCCGGGCAGGAGAATTGTTTGAACCCGGGAGATGGAGGCTGCAGTGATCCGAGATCGCGCCACTGCACTCCATCCTGGGTGACAGAGGGAGACTCTGTCTTAAAAAAATAAATAAACAAACATATAGAAGACAGGTTTATGATATTGGCCCCACAATAACGGAAACTAAGAAGTCCCAGGATCTGCAGGGTAAGCCAGTAAACTGGAGACCCAGGAAAGTCAACGGCGTTGTTCCGTTCCAAAGGCCAGCAGGCTGGAGGATGCCCAGGGAGAGCCAGCGTTTCAATTCTAGTCTATAAGCAGGAAAATGCTGCTGCCCCCATTCGAAGGTAGTGAGGCAGGAGGGATTCTCTCTTCCTTGGAGAAGCAGCAGGCTTTGTGTTCTAGTCAGGCCTTCATCTGATTGGATGAAGCCCACCCACATTAGGGAGGGCCATCTGCTGTCCTCAGTTCATCCATTCAAATGTTCATCTCCCCTGGAAACACCTCCACAGACACACCCAGAACAGTGTCCACCGAATATCAGAGTAGCCCATGGCTCAGTCAAGTTGACATATGAAATTAATCATCCCAAGTACCCAAAGAAAAGGGAGACAAAGATTATCTCCAAATCAGTAGGGAAAGAGTGGCACTCACCCCAAAGCAAGGGAGAACTGAGAACTGGGTGCCCCACTGCAGGCTGGTGACCATGACATGCAGAGAAGTTAACTCTGTCGGGCCTGCAGGCCCTGGGAGGTGACCATTCGTAGAGCAGACATTTGAGCAACAGTTTCCATTGCCAGCCCTGAGACCAAGCAGGGCCTGCCCCCAGCAGCAGGGACTTTGAAGACAAGGCCACAGTTTAGACCAACAACACTCCTGATGACACTTCTTTGGCATAAACGATTAACGCTGAGTCTCTAAACAGCCAACAATAAGAGGAGAAGACATTGACAAAGGAGAAAAGGAAAGAATGAGAATTCAATTAGAACCTGCTCCAGAGCCTGTACAAGGCAACACCTGTGAAATGGTTTGGCTCTGTGTCGCCAACCAAATCTCACCTCGAATTGTAATTCCCAGGAGTTGAGGGGGGGACCTTAATCCCCACGTGTCGAGGGAGGGAGGTGATTGGCTCGTGGGCGTGGTTTCCCCCATGCTGTTTTGTGATAGTGAGTTTTCACAAGATCTGATGGTTTTATAAGGCAATGTTCCCTGCTCTCCTGTACTGTCTCACCTGGCGCCATGTAAGACATGACTGCTTCCCCTTCTGCCATGATTGTAAGTTTCCTGAGGCCTCCCCAGTCATGCAGAACTGTAAGCCAATTAAATCTCTTTTCTTTATAAATTACCCAGTCTCAGGCAGTTCTTCACAGCAGTGTGAAAATGAACTAATGTTAATGCAACCTACAAGCATCATCTCATTTAACAGAAAAGAAAACCCAGAAACGTCAGGGTGGCCTTTCTGTAACTACTCATAAGTAATTATGATTTCATAATCAACAGAATCAAGTGCCTATGATAAGCCTGCCCCTGAGCTTTATGGTATGAATTCTTTTAATCCATTAATGACATTAACTGGAACAACCCTGAAAGAGGGGAACCATTATCCTTCCCATTTTGTAGATGGAGAAAGTGAGGCACACAGAAGTGAACTATGTTGCCTGGGGTCAGAGAGCTTCTAAAGGGTAAAGCTGGGATTTGCCTCCAAACAGTCAACTCCACTGTGCCACCTCCTTTGATAAGTGGATCCCCTACTGGATCCCTAGGCCTGGGTTACACACTGGCCTAAGGCATGACTGAGTGGCAGGAAAGCAGGCTTTCTGCTGGCTGAGAAAGCAGACCATCCTTCCACCTGGTTCTCTCTGGCTCACGCATTCCTCTTGCCATGGACACAGGCAGCCTCTGGAAGGGGAAACAGCAAATGGGGGGAAAACAGGCAGCCACCTAGAGTGAGGCTAGGGAGAAGGTGGCAGCTATAAGGACAGAGTGTGGGTACCCCAGCCTGCAGGAAGAGCTGACGGGTGGGAACTGGGTGCCTCTCCACTGTGTTGGGATTCTTATCTGAGGGTTCTTTAGCCTCCTATGTGAGGGTTCTTTAGCCTCCCATCCCCGCTCCAGGCTCCCCTATTGCATTTGTAAACCCTATGGTGACAGTGACAGGGACTTTGTCTCCTCTCCACACTCAGTAGACAGTCTATCAACCCAGCAGACCCCCGATCCCAACTGCCTTCTCAAGCCAGCCTTGGGCTTTTCTTTTTCCCTGAGGGAAAGAGCTAAATTTGCCCTTCCAGTCCAGAACAAGCTCTGAATTTTAATTCTGGATTGAATTTCATGCGGATTGAGCCCAGAGCTATTCAGAGACGGATTAGCAGCCCTGACATTCAGCCTCTAGTCTTTGGGAAAAGCGACCTAAATCAGCACCCATCAAACCCAGCTCACGTGGAATTCTCCCTGTGGCTCTGATAAGGCTTTTGGGGAAGCCTCTGGGAGGATTTGCCACCTTTTCAGAAACACACTGCCCACACAGCTGGACCCATCAACACAGTGGGGAGGCAATGAGAGAGGAAGGGTACAGAAGAACTAAGAGCTAAGATACCTGCAGCCACAACTGCCTTAGATGGGAAGGTTCTCTCCTCTGCCCTTGCTAGGCACCAACATATATATGCCAAAGCTAGGAACCTGGAGAATCGGGGCTTGGATTAGCCAGGGTTCTCCCAAGAAACAGAACCAACAGGAGATATTTGCATATACACAGAGGGAGAGAGAGAGAGAGATTAAGGAATTGGCTCATGTGACTCTGGAGACTGAGAGGTCCCAAGATCTGCAATCAACAAGCCAGAGCCCTGCAGAGCCAAAGGTGTAGACCCAGCCAGAGTTCAAAGGCCTGAGAACCAGGGAAGCCAATGGTGTAGAAAGTTCCAGTCCAAAAGCCAGCAGTCTTGAGACCCAAGAAGAGAGATGTTTTCTTGTAAAGGCAGGAAAAGACCCATGTCCCAGCTCAAAGCAGTCAGACAGACCCTCTTTCTCTTGAAAAGGTCAACCTTTTGTTCTATTCAGGCCTTCACCTGATTGGATGAGGCCCACCCACATCAGGGCCACCTGATTTCCTCAGTCTGCTGCCTTACATGTCCCTCTCATTCAAAACACCCTCACACAAACACCCAGGATAATGTTTGACCAAGTATCTGAGCACCCTGTCGCCCTGTCAAGTTGACAGCCATCAGGCCAGCACGGTGGTTCACACCTGTAATCCCAGCACTTTGGGAGGCCAAGGCAGGTGAATCACCTGAGGTCAGGAGTTTGAGACCAGCCTGGCCAACATGGCAAAACCCTGTCTCTGCTAAAAATACAACAATTAGCCAGGCATGATGGCACATGGCTGTAATCCCAGCTATTTTGGAGGCTGAGGCAGGAGAATCACTTGAAGTCAGGCAAGAGAGCTTGCAGTGAGCCAAGATCGCACCACTGCACTCCAGCCTGGGCAACAGTGAAACTCCAGCTCAAAAAAAAAAAAAGAAGAAGAAGAAATCAGCCACCACAGGGCTTGAGATGGAAAAAGAAGGGACAATGGGCCACTTAGCATAAAAACACATAAATGCTATGCAAGAGACAGCCACAGACAAAGGCCTGATTGTCTTGCCAGTGTCCCAGCTTGAGGCCAAAGCAGGTAGGTGCCTAGGCAGGTGTCCCTGAGTGACAGCAAAGTAAGAAAAGCCCCATGGAGAGGGTTCCCAGGAGCACCCCAGGGTCAGGGGATGTGCGAGGTATTTACAACCTGGGTAGTAATTAATTCATTAACATATCAATCAGAATTTTAAAGGATCTTACCTCCTATACTCTAAATGAAACTATATGCTGAAACTGCTTGTTAGTGATAAACACTGCAGCACAAATTATTCATTGAATCCTTGTAATAATTACCAACTGGTATGTGGGAAGTTCCTGTCTGAGCCATGGCTGACTATGGCGACTGCCTCAAACTCTTCCAAGGACATTCCCAGTAGAATGATGGTCACTAAGTCCCTGGCACCTGGTGCTCTGTTGCAGCCAGAGCTGCACAGTGCCTTGTCCACACATCTTGCCTGGGAACACACACCTACCACATGGTCTGGACACAGAGAGCCTCGGGCACAGTGGCCTCCTGATCCACCTCCTGCTGTGTCACACCCACCAATGCTGGCTGCCCTGGAGTGGTGGGCAGGTATGGCATTTACCCTCACTGCCTCTGCCCACATGGCACCTCCCACGGCTGCCACCATCCTCTCTAGCACCACTCTCACGCCTGGTGACTTCCCCGGGGCTGCTGTGGGCAGTGTTATTTGGTGGCTGATAGTCTCATTAAGTCATGCATTTTGCCACCTGGTATAAGAGGGTTTCAATCTTCTAATCACAATGAGGCCTTAATAGTATGTTCTCATTGAAGAGCAGCCCCGAGTCCGAGGGGCTGAGCAGTAATAGGAAGGAGGGGAGACAGAAGGGGCCCAAAGCATAGGGTTCTTCCTACTGGCTAGAGAGCAGCAGCTAAGTGGAACAGCCCCAGGAGGCTAGAACCAAGGCCTCTCATGCCCACTGAGGAGATTGGGAATGAGCTGCCAAGAGAAGCTAGGAGCACAGATCTGTTTTGGACATCTTCTACACTTAGTGTTCTTAACCACTCAATGGTAAGAATTAAAGATATACATACCATGGACCAGGCCAGCTCCTGTGGAAGGTGTTTCATAACATTTCGCTTTAAATTTGTTTTTTTAAACTCTTTAAAAAATATATTCTTATCTCACATTTCATGAGGATGGTGAACCTCAGAGAGTTTGAGTTGGTCCATTCATTCATCCAACCAGAACACGCCAGGCACCGTGCCAGGCACTGGGTGATAACTGACCCCAAAAGATGTGGGCCCTGTGCAGTCTGCTGAGCAAGTCTGGCATTAAGGAAACAAGCCCACAAATAAACATGCAATTACACATCCCCATGAAACGCAGTAAAGAAAGGTCCAGGGGTGCCATGACATGGGGGTCTACTGTGGGTAAGGACTCAAGGAAAGCTTCCTTCTGGGGTAGCCTACAGTCACCCAGTTCCAAAACCAGACGCAAGCCCAAGACCTTACCCTTTCTCCCGTGCCAACCAGTGCCCCTTACTACGCAAAGGAGAATTGAATGGGGGAACTCATCAGTTTCCCCTTCGATGTTCACTCTACATGTCTTGGGATGTACTACAGCCCAAAGTTCTCCCTTCTACATCCCCACTTCCAAATCTCCTTCCCTCCATCCATGTATGAGGCTGTGACAAGTCATACATGAGAAGTTGTTGATGGGATAATTTAGAAAATGTTGAATGATAGCAAGATGTTTTGAGGCCCAGATTCCGTTCCTAACTTTGCTACTTACCAAGAATGAGACTGAGATATGTGGCTTTACACAAACTGTAACGAGTCATACAATGATCATAGTTGCAGTTTCCTAAGCACCTACCACATTCCAGAAGCTGACATTCTTTGAATGAGCTATCTGTGGTTGATTGAATTATTAGTCCTGATTCCTCACTCTTCCCTGCATCCTTGCTCTTGCTGTGGTCTACCAGTGGTCATAGTGTACTTCCCCACTCCTGGTTTTGAGCTCAGCCATGTGACTTGCTTTAGCCAATAGGATGTGGCTAAATAAAATGCAAGCAGGGGCTCGAAATGTGCTTCAGCAGTGGAGTTTGCTCTCTTCTTGTGTCTTGCCATTGCTATAAGGAGATATTCCCCCATGCAGCTGCTGCCACCTTGGCCTGGCTCACAGTGAGATTCAAGGGACAGCCGTGAATCTGCCTAAGCCGGCCAGACTTGCCACTGGAAGCAGACTTGGTCCTAGCCAACCCTCAGAAACATAAGAAATGAATACTCATTGCTGTCTGCCTCTGAAAGGTGATGACTGGTTGTTACACAGCAATAGCTAGCTGATACACTTTCAAACCTCACAACTCTAAGAGGCAAGTATTATTTCTCCCATTTTACAGATGAAAAAAAAAAACAGAATTGAGGTTTCTATATAGGCTCGTGTCACAAAATTAGTAAGTGGCAGAATTGGGATTTACATCTAGGACTTTCTGGGGCTAAAGTCCAAAATGTAAGTACTGGTGCTGCTCCCGCAAAACCCTGCCTTGATGCACACTTGTGATGATGTAACTTTGGATGTGATACAATTGACAGCAGACCTCTAGAGCCCAGAGCTGCCCAGCTACAAGGTTCACCCAGTCATCCCCAAAACTTCTCAAGAATGCCACCTCACATTTAATGTGTGTTAAGTTTTAGTCCCCATTTAATAGCATTACAGTAGATCTTACTGTATTATAATTAGTTAGAGAGCAAGAGTAACTTGTAGAATAAAACGTCAGCGTATGTTGGGACAGAGAATGAAGGAAATGGTTTATATATGATAAGGTAAACATCCCCAAGAGAAAAAGGAGAAATGATTATTATTCTTCAATTCAAGGGGCTGGAGTGCGGCTCTCACTCCAGTGGGAGATCAGTGAGGACATTCTCACAGTTAATCAGCCCAGAGCCCGTCTCCAGTTAACTCGGCTCCTCATTTCTTCTCCAGCCTGAGTAGGGGCCCTAAATGAACCAGAGGAAGAAGCAACCAGCAGGAAGCAAGTCCCCACATCCTTGCAGCCTCAGTCACCAGGAGAGGCTGCCCCACTGTTAGGGCTCCTCATTGCCCTGCCCCACCCCTGCCCCGGGCTCTGCCACACACAGCTGGGCAGAGGGGCTGTTGCCACTCCACCCAGGCCTGCTGCAGCCTCAGGGAGGAAGAACTGCAGTGCTGTGTCAAGGCTGGAGAGATTCTGGGGAAGTTTTGGCTTTAATAGAGGCCACATGCTGGGAAAGCAGGTGGGCAGAGGAACAACGGGACTTGGAATCTGAGATTGAAGGGCTTTGGGTCAAGGTTTGGGCTTCCATCTTTCACTCGTGATCTGAAAGCCAGGAGGGGGTGTGAGCTGTATGTCAGAGGCTTAGTTCTCAAGGGAGGCCTGGGGAACAGGGGATCAGATGCCCTTGGTAAGTGTCAGGCTGTCTCTGCAGGCAGACAGCCTCTGCCTCTTACACCCCACAAGCTCGGTAGTGGAGACTCGAGGAAAACAAAGGACAGCCATGTGGATCACCAAAATACATCTCAACCGGCCACAGCCTTGCTATCTCCCCAGACTTGGCCCCAGGAACCAACTCTGCCAGGGGCAGGGTGCGCCTTTCCTGGTGTCAGCATCTGGGTCAGGGCTTTGCTATGTGTTTGTTTCTGGGCAGGCTGACTTAAGCAGTGACTAAGCTTGAAAGTCGTAAAACTTGATAATAAACCTGTCAGTGAGGCTGTCAGCCAGGCCTGGATGTAGAACCTGGGTGTCTTCTGCGGCCGGGCAAGGCCTCTTTCTTCCAGCTCCTTTGAGGGTTCTAGGCAGCCCCTGCCTGAAATCTGCATAGCTCCCCAGGTCCTTTTTGCTGGGCTGAGAGCGTCCAGCTCTACCGCAGTTTCAACAGCAGGGCTGAGCCAGGGTAGGAAGAGGGGCCAAGATCAGTGTGACCTGATGAATTTCGCTCAAGCATTCTCTGAAGCCCTTTTTGAATCTATGGGCAAGAAGCCCTTGGATTTAATAAAGGGGACGGTCTCTTTGGGGAGCTCCCTCCCAAGGATGCTATTTACACAGAGCGGCCACATAACCCAGAGTCTGAAGACTCATCCCATCTCATCTCAGTCCTGTGACTTGGACAGGAAGCATCATCTCCCCGAGCCTCAATTTTCCTTAGCTATAAAATGGGAAGGACAACATCATCTGTCCTGCCTGCCCCACAGGCATCTGGCAGGGCTCATATGGGATACTGTACTCAGAGGATTTGGAAAAGTGCAGAGACACATAACAATGAAGAATAGCAAGTCTTGAGTTCAACCCAACGAACTTTACCAAGTGCCGGCTTTGTGCCAGGCAATACCTGAGCACCAGAGATGCAAAGGTGAGTGAGAGAGAGACCGTTCCTGCCTTCTCTGGGCTCAGCACTCTGCAGGATGCTTGGAGGAGGCAAAAATATATATCAATAGTAACACTAACCAGCATTAATAATAGCTTCACTCACTGAGTGCCTACTATGGCCCAACTTGAACTAAGTGCTTTACGCACATTAAATCTTTTAAATAGCTAGGTGAGGTGGGCGTTGTTATTTCCATGAGACTCAGTGGGATGAAGTCATTTACCCACAGTCACTCAGCTGAGAAGCACAGGTCATCTGATTTCAAAACCTCTGCTCTCCAGGAGAGGTCTCCTTCTGCATTTTCTAGCATGCTCATGTTTTTTGTCTGTTTGTTTTGTTGGATTTTTCTGAGTTTCTTGAGACAGGATCTTGCTCTGTCACCCAAGCCAGAGTGCAGTGGCACAATCTCGGCTCATTGCAACCTCTGCCTCCCAAGCTCAAGCAATCCTCCTGCCTCAGCCTCCCAAGTAGCTGGGACTACAGGCACGTGCCACCACGCCAGGCTTTTTTTTTTTAAAGTAAAGACAGGGCTTCACCATGTTGCCCAGGCTCATCTCAAACTCCTGGGCTCAAGTGGTCCTCCTGCCTCAGTCTCCCAAACTATTGGGATTACAGGCATAAGCCACTGTGCATGGCCTCATTAAGGGCAGAGACCACTCCTCATATTGTATTATGCCCAGTTTCTGCCTCCAAAGAAAGAAGAAGTAAAAACTAAAAGGCAGAAATGAAATCCACAAGCAGACACCACACCCTGGGCCTGGTAGTTACAGATCGGACCCCTGACCTAATCGGTTATTTGCATAAAAAAAAAATCACTGTGAAGATCCCTGCCTGTTCTGTTCCCTTTGAATTACCAGTGCCTGTAGCCCCTAGTCACGTACCCCCTGCTTGCTCAATCAATCATGACCCTCTCACACGGACCCCTTTAGAGTTGTGAGCCCTTAAAAGGGACAGGAGTTGCTCACTTGGGGAGCTCAGTTGTTGGAGACATGAGTCTTGCCGAAGCTCCTGGCCAAATAAAGCCCTTCCTTCTTTAACTTGGTGTCTGAGGGGTTTTGTCTGCAGCTTGTCCTGCTACAATCCTCCTGCCTCAGCCTCCCAGGTAGCTGGGACTACAGACATGTGCCACCACGCCAGGCTTTTTTTTTTCTTTTTTTTAAGTTAGACAGGGTTTCACCATGTTGCCCAGTCTCATCTCAAACTCCTGGGCTCAAGTGATCTATCTGCCTCAGCCTCCCAAAGTACTGGGATTACAGGCATGAGCCACTGCGCCTGGCCTCATGTCGTATATGTTTCCTTTTGCAACCTTTAGCAGCAGAACTAAAGAGCTCTGTGCTTTGTTATAACAGTAGTTAAAGCAGATGTGTGTGCAAGCATCATCTTTGCTGTTGCGTGTCCTTGTTCATATCACACCACCAGCAGTAGGAGGAAAACCCTCTTCAGCATTTCCCCGCCAGCCAGCTCTTTGAACTTGGGCACATCATGATGCTCTCTGCTCTCCGGCTCACTCATCCGCACAGAGAAGGGCTTGGATGAGGTGATTTCCCAGAGGGTCTTCCCTGCTCTAAAAACCTGTGCCACTCTAAGTCAACATCTCCCATTTGGACAAAGAGGGGGAAGGCTTTGCAGTACTTGTCCCAGCTCAGCTTCAAATAGGCTGTGTGATGTTGGGAGAGTCACTTAACCCATCTGGGCTTCAATTTCCCCATCCAAGAACTGGGAACAAAATGTTATTACTCTTCCCACCTCACAGGCTTGTAGTGAGGATCAAATAAGACAGAGGCCATGAAAGCAGTTTGGAACCTTTCTAATGATGTGGGGATGAGTTATGACTTCAACCTCACTAGTTATCACTGAGAGAGGTGGAAAGATAGCCCCAGAAGGTGACTAGAAGGAAGGCAGAGAACCCTCCCTGGGGACCTCTGCTTCCCTCCACACAGAGCTCCACTGTGTGGAGGCCAAACTTCCCTTTGTCAAACATCAGGACCCTATTGGAAGTTGTTCCTATTATATCATTAGTTGTTTTCATTACTCTAATAGCTGACAATCATTTCATGCTTATTCTGTGCCAGGCACTCAGCCAAATGTTCTGTGTTACTACAGCCGTCCGGGGTCAAATCAAACAAATCCTAGTCATTGAAACATTCTCTTTTTTAGTCAAAACAGGTCAAAAGAGTTTATGGGAGGTGTCAAGGTTAAGAACATGAGGCAGACAAACAGGGCTCCAATTCAGTCTAAGCTGTTAGTAGCCAACATGACCTTACAAATCATAACTTTCTAAGCCTCAGCTTAGCCATCTGAAAAGTGAATGAGGAGAACGCCACTGATCTCGAAGAGATGCCGTGAGCATCTCACTAGGTCATGCTTGTGCCGGGTGTTAGGAAAAGGGAGCTCCATGGGGGTAGACACAGGTCGGGGGCCCACGTGCTCCTGGCAGGGGACAAGGCAGGGCTCAGGGGTGTGATGAGCAGAGTCAGGCAAGGTGGTGATGGGGCAACTAGGGGCAGAACAGGAAACACAGGAGGGATAGGCAGGCTGGACGGGAGTCTCCCTTCTCCCAGGAGCCCTGCAGGCGACCAGGAGTTTCCTCTGCAGACACATTGTCCCAGCCCATCCTCCTGTTCTCCCTCCCTCTCACCTCCTCCCTCTCTTCTTTCTAAACTCCTGGATCGGGGGAATCTTATGATTCCAACAAACCTGCCTCAAGTCGTATCAGGCTGCCCTGCCCCAGGGAAGAAAGGGCCATGACCAGGACCGCCGTCGTGAGGGAGGAACCAGAATGCAGCTGCTGATGGAAAAACACAGAACTTCTGGGAAGAGGAGGCCAGACAGCGGTCCTGTGAGTGATGCTTCCCCGCTCTAAGAAGCCATGGCAGTTGCAGCTCCAGGGTTCAAACCCAAGGGACATGGAATTGGCTCTGTGTCCTCAAGTCAGCCAGAGGGGTGGGGGCCAGCCCTGAGGAGCTGATTCAGGAACTCTAAAGCTGGGCCTGGGGGCAGGTATTAACACAGCGCCCAGGTTGTGCCTGTTTGGCATTTGCCACATGGCTTCCAGAAGGAAGCTGGGGCATAGAAGAGGTTATTGAAACCCACAAGTCTTAGACTTTGAAAAGTGACCTCATTTAGCTCTTTTTTTGCCCGTAATTACTTTGATCTCCTTTCTTCTGCTCAACGGACCTGAGACAATAGCCATCAGAGTGAGGGAACCGAGGGTGACATTGTAGCACCTTCTCCACCCAGAGCTGCCAGCAGGGCTCAGGGACCAAGGGGAGGCAGGTGGCTCCTTCCAGCTTATCTACATACAATGAGCTCGTAAATCAGCCAGGCCATTCTTCTCCCTCCCTAGCTGGACTCTATGCCCTGGGTGACTAGTTGGCTGGCCCCAGGCTGGCCTATACTCAGTAAGGCAAGCCTGGCATGGGGCCCAGGAGCCTTGGCCGATCCATCCTGGAGGTGACCCCATGGCTGGAACGCCCTCCTGCTCACGTGGACCTGTCTCCCCACACAGGTGAGCAGCTTCCCTTTCAAGCTGGCATTCAGAAGTGGTCACAACTTCCCCTGGCCTAACCTTCTACCTATTCAAAAACAAAGAGACTAGCCCACACCAGGCATCCTTTTCCTGCTGTGGAGCCATGGGCACGTTCTCCCACTGAGCTGGTGTTCACTGTGACATGGGGAGAAAAGTGACTTCTGCTTGGAGGGTTTTTCGTGAAGATTAAATGAGAAGATGCTGCATGGTGAAGTTTTTGTCCCCTTGGTGTCCCATGATGTCCCCTTTCTTCCTGGTCCTTCCTGCCTCATCCCCTCCTGAATTGCTTCCAGACGCCTGAGGACAAGGCTGCCCTCAACCCGCCTGTTGGAATCAGAGGACGGTGGTGATTGGGAGGATTCGCTTCCTCTGGGCTATGGCCCCCAGAGAGGTGGAGAGACTCTCCCACAACACTGACATTTCAGATCTGGCTCTAAACAGATGTCTAGGAAACACTTCATTCAGTCAGTCTACAAACTCTGAATGGGACCCTGCTGGTCAGAAGGCTCAAGGAATATAGAGATAAGCCTTTTCCTCAAAGGACTCTTCAGGGCCAGAGGAGACACATCCCTAGAGCCCCATAATAAAGGGATGCAACTGCAGGGATTTGGGCCCTCAAACTCACTGTGCCAAAGGGGAAGTTAAGCTTGGGAAGTGAGTCACCAACACTGCCTTCCTTTTGTTCCCAAACAGATAGCTATAATTTCTCAACCTGGGGTCACAGCCTCATTTCCTCTACTACCTCCTCTCGCACATTTACTTTATTTATTTAAGACAGAATCTCACTCCCTTGCCCAGGCTGGAGTGCAGTGGCACGATCTCGGCCCACTGCAACCTCTGCCTCCTGGGTTCAACCAATTCTCCTGCTTCAGCCTCCCTAGTAGCTGGGATTACAGGCATATGCCACCACACCTGGCTAATTTTTATATTTTTAGTAGAGACAGGATTTCGCCATCTTGGCCAGGCTGCTCTGGAACCCTCAGGTGATCCACCTGCCTGAGCCTCCCAAAGTGCTGGGATTACAAGTGTGAGCTACTGGGCCCTGCCCATGTTTACTTTACCTTATGTAAAATGTAGATTGAGCCCAAGACAATGCATAATTGACTTTTTCCTCCACTCCTTCTTTTCACATGTAAAATGTAGATTTATTGAGGCTCATAAGAGCCTCACAAGGATATATCTGTCTGCCTCACTGCCCACCTTCCCACCCTTCCCCACCCCCTCCTGCTTGGTCTTTCTCCTTTAAATATGAAGTTCCCAAAAAAAATAGGTCACAGATGCTCCTGTGATTTGTTCCCCCACCCCCAACCCTCCATGGGTCATTAATCTTAGCTAAATAAACCTCTAATCAATTGAGACACCAGTCTTGGTCACTTTGGGGTTTACAGAAGTCTTCATCGATGCGATTGGAGCCCAAAGGTGGGAGTGGGTATCCCTGCATTGGGTAGAAGGTCAGGACTGGCTTCTTAGATAGAAGCCCCTATTTTAAGAACTGGAGGATGAGTTCAGGGTGAGGAAGCAGTGTCAGCAGTGGCACAGAGGCATGACACACATTTGGGAAACTACGAGATACTCCGTGTGGCAGAGCAGAGGGGCAGGCAGATGAGCAACTAGCCAGAGCACTCAGGGGAGCAGATCCCAGAGGACTTGTGGGTATTTTAGCCCGTGGGGAGGCCGGGACTCAGGGACAGGACACGATCAGACTCATCACTCGTGCAGCACGAACCAGAGGGGAGGCTGAGGCCCCGAGGCTGGAGCGCAGTGGCTGGAGCTGGCCTGGCCTGGAAAGTCACTGTGTTCAGCTGCCTGTTTTCATGTCACTTGTTCCAGAGTAAAAATCCACTTATCGAGGAGTAGAGACCAATTAATATTTCTTACAGTATTGCAAGAGAACCTTAAAAGACCACCCCCGCATCCTCCCCCACACACAAACATCTATACACACAGGCACGCTCATGCACTTATGCACAGAGCCACACAGTGACCCCATACACCAGCCCTGCATCTTCCTCAGACTGGGTGTCCCAGGCCACCTCTCTTGGCCCAGCACATACAGCTTCCCCAGATGGTGATTCAGGGCCTTGCTGAGGACACCTCCAGTGAGGACACCTCCAGGCAGCTCCACAGGCAACAGAATACTCATGTGCAGAGTTGCTTCTTTTTAGCCCCATGAGCTAACTTTGAAGCCAGCATTTTCCATCTTCCCAAATCTCTAGGATCCAAAAGAAAATGATAAGAAAACTAAATTCACCCTGCTGGAGAAATGGAAAACTTGGAGCACATTTCTTCGTTTTTGTTGCATCTCATTCCATTGTTCTTAGGCTCGAGGGTATATTAAGAATCACTTGTGTTTGTTAAATGCCATTTTCAGGTCTCACCTCCAGATGTGTTAGCTCTGTAGGTCAGTGTGGAGCTCAAGAATTGATATTTTTAAGGTGCCCAGATGGTCAGAGACCACACTTTGAGAAAACAGAAATGTCACACATTAGCCACAAAAGTGTTGAAGCGAAGGAGCCATTTCCTCCCTCTCTCACTTTCTCCTTTCCTGTGTGACCCTGGCTAGTTATTGCATCATTGAAGTCGTCATAATAAGCCAGGAAGGAAGAAATTTCCTAACTGTGCTGACTCCACCAGAACCCCTGCCTCCGTGAGCAGGGAGAGGTAAGGAGTAGCAGATGTTATTGGCTGCCTACCCAACAGCCATCCCCTTCCCCAGTCCATGCCTCTACACTCTTTCTTGCTGAATAGAACTCCCCTTCTGTTCAGGAAACAAGGACTGTGTGTTCCACAGCAGCCTGGGCCCCAGTCCTAGCCCCGGCCCCAGGAAGGAATCTTGATTGGCAAGGCAAGAGGTAGGTCAGCCTCCCCGAAATGTCCTGATCCCAGAGATTAGCAGAGTCACAGGTTCAAGGAGTTCCTAGTACTTCCCCTAGTACTACAGCTGAAGCCCATTCCCCAGCCAGTGCAGCCTCTGGCATCTGAGGCAGATCCCAGCAGAGGATACCAGTGGCTGGAGACGTCTGCCTGGTCCCTCTAGGGTTCCAGCCTTTGATTTGGCCTCATGCTTGCTCTACTGCTCACTGTGGCTGGCTCTGAGAGGTAGGATTCGAGCCCAGGAGGTATGTCCATGTTTTACTTTAATCACATCTGGCTGACCTGGTTGCAATGAAAATGTGTTCTTTGAAATACTGTTTTTCCCTTAAAATGAAGGTGGCGATTGGTGGAGAACAGGATGGGGTGGGAGGGTGGGGTCAAAGAGACTTCCAGGACTTGCCTAGAGTAAGAACATCCTGTGTGAGGCAGGTAGAGGAAAGAGTGGTGCCTAGTCCTTGGGTTGTTTCCCTGTCCCTTCTTGCTTCCAAACCCTGGCTTTGGTATCCACAGGCTGAACCCACCGATATGGTTTGGCTGTGTCCCCACCCAAATCTCATCCTGAATTCCCATGTGTTGTGGGAAGGACCTGGTGGGAGGTAATTGAATCATGGGGGCAGGTCTTTCCTGTGCTATTCTCGTGATAGTGAATAAGTCTCATAAGATCTGATGGTTATTATAAGGGGGAGTTTCCCTGCACAAGCTCTCTCTTTGCCTGCTGCCATCCATGTAAGATGTGACTTGCTCCTTGTTGCCTTCTGCCCTGATTGTAAGGCTTCCCTGGCCACATGGAGCTGTAAGTCCAATTAAACCTCTTTCTTTTGTAAATTGGGCCAGTCGTGGGTATGTTTTTATCAACAGCATGAAAATGGACGAATACGCCCAACCTTGCCCTTTCAAGTCTAGTTTCTTCTGTCCGTGAGGCTTATTCAGAGGATATATTCCGACCCTAACTCCAAAGTCAGTCTGAGAGCAGAGCCTGGGTGAAGCCAAAAGTTGCCACTATTTGATTCTTTTCTGTGCTACTCATGGTCTTGCTCTAACACTGCTTCTACCATTGCCTTTTTAAAAGATCTAATAAGTGATTCTTAGATATGCAAAAGAGGCATAAAATATAACATAATTCATACCTTCATGCCCACCATTCAGCTTAAGAAACAAATCATTTACCAGTGGAGTTGAAGCTGATCCATTCTCTCTTCCCCCTCCTCAAAATCAGCTGACTCTTGTGCCTATCACATGTATTAAGTTTGACTACAAATAACAGAAAACCCAAAATAGTTACTCAAGAGAGCTAGAAGTTTACTGACCCTTGGTACAAGAGAGCTGGAGGGAAGCAGTTCAGGGCTTCTGTGGGAGCTCCACAGTCCCCAGGACCAGCCATCTCCAAGCTGCCACCTGCAGCACCATTTCTACCTCCTGGACCAAGAGAGCTGCCATGCTCCAGCCATCTCATCTACTTCAAGCCAGCAAAAAAGGAGAAATGAAGGAAAGAAGGGCATGTCACCTGCCTTAAGGTGACTTATTGAAAGTTGTACACTATGCTTCCCTTACATCCTATTGGCCAGAACTTGTCACAAGGCCACACCCAGTTGTGGGAGAAGCTAGAAGATGTCATTTTTATTCCAACGGGCTATGTGAAAAGGAGAACGAAATTGGGAGACCCCTAGTGGTCTCTGCCACATCATAGTCTTAACCAACATGCTGGCTTAGGACACTAAATTGCTGAAGATGTTGCCTTTTAATTTTTTTTAATTTTATTTATTTATTTATTTGAGATGGAGTTTCATGTTTGTCATCCAGGCTGGAGTGCAATGGCGTGATCTTGGCTCACTGCAACCTCCACCTCCTTGTTTCAAGCGATTCTCCTGCCTCAGCCTCCTGAGTAGCTGGGATTACAGGCATGCACCACCATGCCCGGCTAATTTTGTATTTTTAGTAGAGACGGAGTTTCACCATGTTGGCCAGTCTGGTCTCAAACTCCTGACCTCAGGTGATCCGCCCGCCTTGGCCTCCCAAAGTGCTGGGATTACGGGCTTGAGCCATCACGCCCAACCAGATGTTGCTTTTTTAAAAGAAACTTTTAGTATATGCAAAAAAAAAAAAAAAAAGGATATAGATGATAGGGCTCAATGAAATCTCATAAATGAATCATGATATAGACTGTAACCAACACCCCAGAAAGGCCACCTCATGCCAAACAAGAGTCTGATTAGAAAATAAAATCCCAGCTTAGGAGCTGTTTCATTCTATGTTGGTTCATGAGAATTTAGTTTGCATCACTCCTTGTTCTTAGAGGACTACGTTTCCAGTTTCTGGTAATACTGGTAAGTGTTTCTCTTGATGAACGAGCTGAAACTGAAAGTGAATTTCCCTTTAGAAAAATCACAACCCACAGGGGGTCATATCATGCATTTAGTTACAAGCAACATGAAATAAAGAGGGATGGCATTTATTGTGCGCCTATTGTGTCAGCTTCTGTGCCAAATGAAGATGCTGCTTTTGAAAATACAACCAGTGGAAACACTGCTGTCCCCATTCCTGGATCTGTCACTGACTAGGGCTGTGTGATGTCACTTGAACCTGAAGTCACTTAAGCTGGCTCTGCCTTCGTTTTCTCATCTGCCAAATGGGGATAATATAGTGATGATTAAAAGAGGAAAATGTTGCCAACGTGGTCTATAAATATAAAGCTCGGGCCGGGCACAGTGGCTCATGTCTGTAATCCCAGCCCTTTGGGAGGCCAAGTTGGGTGGATCACCTGAGGTCAGGAGTTCAAGACCAGCCTGACCAACAAGGTAAAACCTCGTCTCTACTAAAAATGCAAAATTCGTTGGGTGTGGTGGTGCACGCCTGTAATCCCAGCTACTCCGGAGGCTGAGGCAGGAGAATCACTTGAACCCGGGAGGCAGAGGTTGCAGTGAGCTGAGATTGTGCCACTGCACTCCAGCCTGGGCAACAAGAGTGAAACTCCGTCTCAAAAATAAATAAATTAAATAAATAAATGTAAAGCCCGGTGTAGACATTGCTTCCTTCCCCTTAGGAGGCCAAGTGTTTGATGGAGTTCTACCTACACAGTGTGTCTTTCCACTGAGCTTGCCTCCTGGCTCCTAAGTGCCATGAAGGCAGAGGTCATCCCCACCTCCCATCCCTGAGCTGATGATGGAGTGAGCACTGAGACACATTCCATGGATGGAGCCAAGGGCTTGCTGTGTTTCCTTTTACAACTGGATCTGAGTCATGCCTCCTTTTGCCTCCCATTGCGGCCCTCCTCCCCTGGATTTCTGGAACACTCAGGCTGTCTGCATGTTTTAATTTATGCTGCCTTCCTCCCTTCCTTTCTTGCTCTTTTCATACTTGCCAGCCCATATATATTTAGCTCTTTTCATCTTTCTTCTTAAATCATTCCTGTAAGTCAAGTCCCTGAAAATGTTTCCCCTGAAATCCCTCCAAACAGTATTTGAAACACTTACCTCCTCATAAATGCAACGTGGACAGTTTGGCCTGTCACTGCTGCCTTAGTGCCAGGAGAAAGACAATAAGGAAACTGGGGTGCAGGCTCTGGCACTCCATGTGGGGTACTTTGTATCCCCTTTCTTTTAAAGATGCTGATGGCTGGGCGCGATGGCTCACGCACTAGTAATCCTAGCACTTTGGGAGGCCAAGGCAGGCAGATCACTTGAAATCAGGAGTTCGAGACCAGCCTGGCCAACATGGTGAAACTGCAGCTCTACTAAAAATACAAAAATCAGCCAGGTGTGGTGGTGCATACCTGTAATCCCAGCTACTCAGGAGGCTGAGGCAGGAGAATCGCTTGAACCAGGAGGCGGAGGTTGCAGTGAGCCAAGATGGCACTATCACACTCCAGTCTGGGAGACAAGAGCGAAACTCCATCTCAAAACAAAATAAAATTATAATTAAATTAAGATGCTGAAACAGCATTGAAAGGTCCAGGGCATAATTTACTTTATGGTCCTCACAATGAAGGAGTAATCTGATGGTGAAGGGTCTGGGCTGTAGCATCTGAATGTCTGAGTTAAAATCCCGGCTTGGTCACTTATTTGTTGTGGAATCTTGGCCAAGTTACATGACTTCTCTGTGTCCCAACATCCTCAGCTGTAAAATGGGAATGATAGTTTACCTTACTAGGCAGTTATGAGAATTAAATAAGCTCATTCACACCAAGTTCTTAGCATGCTGCCTGGGACATGGTAAGTGCTTGACAGATTTTAGCTTGTTGTTGTGTTTTTTCCTGGGTGTACCCAGTCTCCATCCTTTTCATCATTATTATTGGCAGAACCCTTGTTTTATGCTGGATTCCAATATAACCTGAGTTTTAAAATAATAGCTTTTTCTGCCTTCCCTTGCAGCCAAAACAAGTCATGTGACACAGCTCTTGCCAGGGAGATGACAGCTGGAATCGTGAGTAGTGCACCCAGAAAAGCTTTGTAAAGGGAGCAGACTGAATTGCCATGTTCCTGCCTGCCTTTCTCCCCTTCCTCCTTTTTCCTGTTTAGAATGTGAATGTGATGTCTGGAGCTTCAGCAGCCACATTTGGACCATGAGCCCAATTTGAAAATGGTAGTCATGTGCCCAGGATGATGAGAGAGAAAGAGAAAAGGAACCTGAGTCTTTCCTCCCAGATGGCGCTGTGCAGCTGCCGTACCAGCCGTGGGCCGCCTGCCTTTGGACTTCTTGTAACCAAACAAATGAATAAATAACCCCGTAATCTGTGTAAGCCCCCACTTGTCAGGTTCCTATTAGCAGCTATGTGCAATTCCTAACTGCTGCAAGCATAGTTTCCTGATGGGGAGCAGCTCCGATCAGAGCTGGATAAGATCCTGAAGTGGTTTGTAAACTGCATTCTGCAGGAGCTGAGGGATCCTATGAAGCCCCCTCTCAGACTAGAGATCAGGGATGGGAGGAGTAAGGACGATGCTGCCTCTCCCCACCTCATCTTTTTTCCAAGTTTGTTTTAACTTACTGTAGCAGGAGAGGTGGCCCAGTTAGGCTTTGCGGAAAGAACAGATTTCAGGACAAAAAAAATAAAAGGTTTGGAAATCACTTTTCTTGTCCAACCCCCTCATTTTACAGCTGAGTGATCTGAGGCCCCCAAAACGTCTTGCCAGTCAAGCTCAGCCAGGCAAAGCCAAGAGGAGAACCCAAGTTTTCTGCTCTTTCCGGGGGCCCTGCCAAGTGCTGGAACTGCCACACACAAAAAAAAGCCGATCCAAAGAGTTTACAATCGCTGACGAAGTCCCAACCCACCAAGCTCTGATGGGCTGCCTGCTCTTAGGGGAATTGGACAGGGCCCCTCCGGTTAAAACTAATGAGGGCTGGGAATGCCCTTTCAGGGCCCTGGGCAGCCAATTTGCCCTCCTGCTGAGAGAAAGTTGGACCCGGTTCCTCTTCTGTCTTTATAGTAATTCATTCATTGTTTGTTTATTTTTTTTTTAAAGCACACACACATTAGATGTGTGAAGCAAAGGGGGCGAATGGGTGGCATGAAATCCTCAATGCATGGGGCTCTTTGTCCCTGTTCTTGTAGTTCTCCTTTGCAAAATGCTCGCTTAATCAATTCAAGATCAATGGCTGCTAAGTCGCAGCTGTAAACACCATCTCATTCAAGGTCAATTAGAGCAGCCCAGTGTTCTGTAGCAGGAAGTTTAACTGTGGGAGGGGCCTGGGGAGGGCCTTTATCATGGAGCCTTCAGTAAGTGTTTACAGAGCCCGTCCTTGTGGATTTGCCCTATGTGGGCACATTGGTCAACTTGGTAGAAAATACGTCACCACTTGAGTGGAATAACTAGATGTTATAATAATTCAGAATATCTCATTCCAGGACTTTCACTAGAAACTCTTTTCCTCATCCCTCCATTCTATCCATCCATCCATCCATCCATCCATCCATCCATCCATCTACCCACCCACTCCACAATTATTTCTTGAGCAGCTACTCATGTATCCAGCACTGGTGCAGAAGAAAACAGGCAGGGTCCTCGCTTGGAGATTTTTTGAGGGGAGCATAGAGAGCCCGAGAATGAGCATGTAAATGAGTGGACAGAGAAGGGAGCCTGTGACAGAGTTGTCCTCAGCTGGAGAAGCAGCCCAGAGGAGGTCACACTGCACCCCCTCCATGGGACAGCCGGGACAATGCGAGCCCCCCTACCCTCAGCCCCACCCCATCCCAACCCCAGGGCTCTGCTTTCCAGCTATGATGAACTCATGGGGCCTCTGAGCGTGTTCAGTGATTATCAGGGGCCAGGCTCCGTGTTAAGCGTTTGGCTCGGATTCTTCTGCTGAACTCCTTTTGGAAACAGGCTTTTCCCCCTACCCTCAGGTGCCCACAATGAGACAAGGGCTGAAAAGTCTCTCAGAGGAGCCCAGATACCAGGGTGAGCTTAGCAGCCCTTCACTTTGTGAGCACTGGGCAAGGCCCAAGACTGCTTGAAGACTCTTATTTGTAAACTCCAAAGGCTTCAGAACAGCTGTGTGATGCAAAAGAAAAAATCACCATAAAACCAGCTTTCATAAATTCATTCAGCAACTATTTTAAGGCATGGAGGAGAACCAGAATAGATGCTACACTCGAAATTAGAGACCCAAGTTCAAATCCTTCCACCACCTCTCATTCTTCAGCAAGTGCTTAATTTATTGAGGCTCACTATCCTAACTTGTAAAGTGGTGCTAACACTATCCCACTCATGTAACTGTGATGAGGATTTTTTTTACATGGGATTCCATAGCCAGTGACTGAATCTGCCTTGGAGGCAGAGAGATCCACTAAGAGACTGGGAGAGTGGCTTAGGCCAGGGGCACTAATGAAATATTGCAGATGAGAACAATGGCTGGGAAAGACGCCAAAGTGCTAAGATCAATGGGACTTGGCAACTCCTTGCAGAGGGGTGGGGTATCACCATTCATGAAGGCAAGGAACTGGGAGAAGCTTGGGAGACTTGGTGGGCAGTGATGCCATTGACAACCACTGGGGACACCAAAGATACTCTGTTTGGGAGACCAGTGGGCCAACCAGGTAGTCATCAGTAGGCACCTGGCAGCTGGAGACTGTGGGAGTCACTCACAGGTGGTCGTTGAAGACACGATGGGCATGGGTGAGGTCTGGTAGGAGACACATGCCATTTTTGACTGTCCAACATAACATACACCTTCAAACAACTGCTCCTCCTCCATTGCCGTCATGAGTGTTTGCAGGACTGACAGTCCCCATAAAATGCAAGGGGAGATAAGAAGCCTGGACCTCTGGTCATCCCAGCATCCCTTGGCCATGTGATTGCTGTAGTGGGGAAGATATGACTCAGCATGGGACACTCAGAGTCCTTCCTGGGGATTTTTCAATTTGGAATTAAAGAAGGGGCTTTGTCTTTTGCATCCTCGAGTGGGAAGGAATTGAGACATGCCAGGGGCCATCTTCTGTGGAATATGAAGAAGCTAATTTGCTGGAGAGAATAAAGCCAATCAGAGGAAGCAGAGCTGAGAAATAGAGAGGAGGAGAATCCTGACTGCAATGTGTTCCTGATTCCAGTCTCAGAAACTCCCAAAGCTTCTGTGCTTTCCACAGCACTTCCTTCAGTTCGTTGAGCTACTGCAGGCATAAGAGTCATTAAATTCTCTCTTTTCAAGTCAGCTTGAATTGGGTTTCTATCACTTGCACTCCAAAGAATCTTAGCTAACTCAGCTCTCAAAGGCAGAAAGATTACATAGCTGATTTTGAACACTTTACTATCCATATACACATTTCAGAAGCTGATGGAAAGCTATGGATGGATGCAGGAAAGGTTGTCTACAAGTTCAAGGTGGGGGAATCTCATCAAAGAGCCCAGTCATGGAATACTAGAACCTCTGGGACACAGGAAACAGCAGGGAGACTTGGGCTGATCCTTGGGAGACAGGTCATTTTTAGGAGACAAGAGGAGAAAGACCAGGGCCAGGGCCAGAATGAAAAGATCATATAAATGGAAGGAGAATCAAGAAGGGACAGCATGGTAGAAACCAAGGAAGAAGGATGCTCAGAGGAAGTTCCCACCAGTGCATTGATAAAGGCTGTGGAATTTGGGAACTGCATAATGGATGTTTTGGCGAGCTCAGCAAAGAAGGTGTGGGGCAGCTCACAGAAGCCAGGTTGCAGGGAGGGTTCCTAAGAAGGAGTAAACCTTGAAAACATTATGCTAAGTGAAAGAGGCCAGATATAGGGGCCACATATTCTATGATGACATTTATATGAAGTATCCAGGATCAAATAGGGAAATCCACAGAGGCAGGAAAGAGATTGCCAGAGGCTGAGGAAGGGGGAATCAGGAGTGACTGCTTAACAGGTACAAAATTTCTTTTCAGGGTGATGAATGAGATAGTGGTGGTGGCTGCACAACACAGCAAGCACACTAAAAACCACTAAAGTGTACTTTGTTGTTTTGTTGTTGTCGTTGTTGCTTTTGGAAATAGGGTCTTGTTCTGTCACCCAGGCTGGAGTGCAGTGACAAGATCTGGGCTCACTGCAGCCTGCACCTCCTGGGTTCAAGTGATTCTCCTGCCTCACCCTCCCAAGCAGCTGGGATTACAGGCACCCAGCACCACACCTGGCTAAATTTTGTATTTTTAGGAGACACAGGGTTTCACCATGTTGGCCAGGTTGGTCTCGAACTTCTGACCTCAGGTGATCTGACCACATTGGCCTCCCAAAGTGCCAGGATTACAGGCATGAGCCATCGTGCCCGGCTTAAAGTATACATTTTAAAGGGGAAATATTACGTTATGTAAATATGATCTCAGTTTCAAAAGCAAGTGGGGGCTGGTAGAAGGGAAGCAGCAAGAATCGAGCCTCCATGGAGGTGCTTGGCAGAGGATCCAAAAGGAGCGCTGGGTGATACCTGGAGGGAAACAGTAAGATCAAGGAAATGATTTTTTAGGATTAGAAACCCTGACCTCAGAGAGAAGGTAGGTGTGGTAGACAGAATGGTGGCACCAAAGATGTCCCTGTCCTAATGCCTAGAACCTGTGAATATATTACCTTACATGGCAAAGGGGACCTCAGATTGCAGGTGGAATTAAGGGTGCTGATCAGCTGACCTTACCATAGGGAGATGATCCCTGGTTATCTAAGGGGCCCTGTGTAATCACAATGGGCCTTACAGGTATGACTAGGAGGCAGAACAGTCGACGTCAGGAGGTGAGATTTGAGAAAAACTCAACTGGCCAAGCCTGGCCTTACTGATGAAGGAAGGGAGTCACAGGCTGAGGAATGTGGACAGCCTCTAGAAGCCGGAAAAGGCAAGGAAATGGACTTGACCCCAGGGCCTCCAGAAGAAAAAGCAACACTGTAGACACCTTGACTTCAGCCCCGTGAGATGCATGTCAGACATCTGACCTGCAGAACTCTAAGATAAGTCTGTGCTGCCTTAAGCCACTACATTTTTGGTCATTTGTTACAACAGCGATAGGCAACCAATACATTGGGATGTTCCAAAGATAGGGATGACCAAATATCAGGAGGAAGCTGGTGGCTATGAGATGGCGGCGATGTAGGCAGAACATTGGCCTCAAAGTCAAATGATGTGTGAAACCCCAACTACCACTAACTTAACTGCACAGTCATAGGCAAGTCAGCCCTCCCCTTGCTGGGCCTCAGTTTTCCCACCTGTGAAATAGGAGCATTGGTGCGATGACCTCTAAGGGATCCACCAGCTCTGATGCTCTGGTTCCTCGGGCTTTGCAGCTGCAGTCATTGGAATAGCATACGCTGGGTCTGCCTCTGCCAGGGTCCATAGGGAGGCTGACCTGATTGTTTTGGTTTGTCAGAGAGGCTGCCCTACTGAAGGATGATGGCAAAGGACACTCAGCTGCCTTCCACAGAGGCAGCAGGGTAAAAAGGATCCAGGATACCCCACTATCACCATCCCCATAATATATGTATTAGTCCATTTTCACACTGCTGTGAAGAACTAGCTGAGGCCAGGCCCAGTGGCTCACCTCTATAATCCCAGCACTCTCAGAGGCCAAGGTGGATGGATCACTTGAGGTCAGGAGTGCAAGACCAGCCTGGTCAACGTGGTGAAACCCCATCTCTACAAAAAATACAAAATTAGTTGGGCATCGTGGTGCACGCTGTAATCTTAGCTACTTGAGAGGCTGAGGCAGGAGAATCACTTGAACCTGGGAGGTGGAGGTTGCAGTGAGCCAAGATCACACCACTGCACTCCAGCCTGAGCGACAGAGCTAGACTCCACCTCAAAAATTTAAAAAAAAAAATTAAAAAAAGAACTACCTGGGACTGGGTAATTTATGAAGAAAAGAGGTTTAATTGACTCACAGTTCCACAAGTTTAACAGGAAGCATGGCTCAGAGGCCTCAGGAAACTTACAATCATGTTAGAAGGCAAAGGGAAAGCCAGCACTTTACCATGGTGGAGCAGGAGACAGAGAGAGAGAGCGGAAAAAGCCACACACTTTTAAACCATCAGATCTCATGAGAATGCACTCACTAGCATGAGAACAGCAAGGGGGAAATCTGCCGCCATGATCCAACCACCTCCCACCAGGCCCCTCCCTGACACATGGGGATTACAACTCAACATGAGATTTGGGTGGCGACACAGAGCCAAACCAAATCAACATATATCTTCCCAACCCCCTGAAAGTTAGGAGGGGCTCTGCCAACTGTCTCCCACTGGCTGACATTGTTAATGAGTTTTGGCTTCAGAATCCTCCTCAACACAGTGCCCCACAAAGCCACTGCCAACTGAGCAGGACTGGCAGGTGAGGTGGTGTCTATATGGCAGCCTCGGGTTGAGATACTGCTGATACCAGCAACTTCCTTGAAGCCATAAGCACCTTTGGGATTAGGTAAGACCTTAAAATTCTTTCAATCATAAATAGCAAACTCTGGGTTAATTAGTTCACCAAGGTTCTGGAGGAGATTCCTGATTTCAGACAATAGAAATCACCCCTGGCCAACTAAAGAGAAAACACTAAATCCCTGTTGAAAACGTTGAGTTGCTTACAAAATTTGACAAGAAGCAGACAAAAGAGGCAAGACCGTAGAAATTAACAGTGAGAACAGTCACGTTCATGACACAGGAAAAGCGTGATTGAGGCAACACTGTTGGCACGGCTCCCCACCCCGGTCACTGCATTGGCACCTCAGCTGCTGCCCTGAATAGCCTCTACCTGAGCTCACCTCTTTGGGTCACGCTCAGGATTGAAAGTACCAGGAGAAAGCGTCAGTTGCCGGAGCATAGGTTAGGTGCTGCCCCCTGGTGGCCGAGAGCACAGAGACCGCCTCTGTCCCAATCCACTCTCACTTCCTCCAGCAGCTGGGGTGCCCTTCCCACTCTAACCCACTCTGTGGAATAATGCGCCCTAGTACCAAGTGATTTCACATGCTAGGTCCCTTAAAAGGGTCTAAGGTTCCCTGCACTCAGATAATTTACTATGGAATGTTCCTTCTCGAAAAGACTTTTGAAACCTACTAGTTCAACACTCAACGATCCAGAAGCACAGAAGGGCCGGTTAGTATTGGCGCCAGGGCTGCACACAGGCCTCCCAGCTGCCGCTCCAGTGGTCTCCCTGCCCCGAGCCAATGCCTCCTGCCTGCGACTGGCCTATGACAGTGTAGGACCCAGAGTCGGAAGACGTGGCATTGCCATGGCGACCAGAAGTCACAGCTTTTCAAAGACTGGATGAATTTCTTGAGCTTTCACATTTTTCTAAGAAGGGATAAGTAGTAGCTCTATGTGATTTAGTCCTTATACCTTGGTAAACACAGCTTTCCAATGAATATATTTACAGTTCAGCAAAACAAGCCTTTGCCAGCTTCTGTTTTCCTGGATGTTCTTTCTGAGAATGTGATTGCCGCAGTGATAGGTCCCTCAGAGGGCAGTTCTGTTTCAATATCACAGTCAGGGTCTCTGGGCAGTGGAGCAGCAGGGGGACACAGTGTCTGGGATGAGAGGAAGAAGAGGAAACAGGAGGGAAGTTGGGCAGACAGGGACTGAGCTGGAACTTCTAGTGACTTCATTATTTTTCAGCAGGCTGGCACAGCGGCACTGGATCTTGGCTGGACAGGGCAATTAACAGCTCCCCAAGCTCCTAATGAGTCACTTTCTTGAGGTTTAAGCTGCCTGCAGTTTCCCAAGGGAATTTATTCCTGGAAGCTCACTCCTGAGAAGTGCCCTCCCCTGGGTGCACCTTGTCGAGCGCTCCTGGATTTGGCCGATTGGTCAGAAACCAGGAATTCTGGGTCTAGAACCATAGCCTGTAATTTACAAGGGGGACTGATAGTGCTCAGCCATAACTCAGGCACACAGGATGGTGCCTGGCAAGGACATTTCCCTTTCCGGGGCAGCTGAGAGGTCTCACTTCCTCAAAACCCTCTTCTGACACTCTCCTTCCACAAAGGGCCCGCCAGGTTTTGTATCTGGTTCAACCAAGGGTAGACACAGCCCCCGACAGCAGTGGTTTATAGTTGGCCAAGAGCCAAACTCTGTCCTAGATCAGGGCTGAAACCAACGAGACTTTCTCCCAGAGATCTCAAACTTGAGACTTGCATAAAATCTGTTACCAGGTAGTAGCAAGAACAGTGGAAACCAAAGCTGAAGAGCTAAATTTGCAGAGGAAAGGATGAGGTGGCTGTGGCGTGGCTGCTGGCAGGAATGAGGGGTGCTTCTTAATGTGCCCTGTAGCTGGAAATCATCTGAATTTGTCTCCGTTCTTGGAGACCCAAAATATCCCTGTCACACATCCAAACGCGTGCACTCATAGCCAAGGAGGCGATCGGACACTTATCTGACTGACTCAAGCCTAAAGGACTCCACTTTTGCCTCACACTGAGGAGATATGGGAGATCCAGCCTAATCTGTTTTAATGTCTTCAGTTACTCACTTTAGTTTGTCTATGAAACATGAACAGGGTTAAAATCTAACAGCAGTCGGGCGCGGTGGCTCACGCCCATAATCCCAGCATTTTGGGAGACAGAAGTGGGAAGATCACTTGAGGTCAGGAGTTCAAGACCTGCCTGGCCAACTTGGTGAAACTCCATCTGTACTAAAAATTCAACAACAACAAAAAATTACTGGAGTGTGGTGGCAGGTACCTGTAGTCCCAGCTACTCAGGAGGCTGAGGCAGAAGAATCCCTTGAACCCGGGAGGCAGAAGTTGCAGTGAGCCAAGATCACACCACTACACTCCAGCCTGGGCGACTAAGTGAGACTCCATCTCCAAAAATAAAATACAATAAAATAAAATCTAACAGCAATTGATTCTTCATCAAGGAGAAATATTATGGGTGGAACATCATCCTCTAGAGTCCGAAACTCTAGAAGGCTAGCCATTTAAGAACCTTCCTGCCAGATGCAGTGGCTCCCACCTATAATCCCAACACTTTGGGAGGTCAAGGCAGGAGGATGGCTTGAGTCCAGGAATTCAAGACCAGCCTGGGCAACATACCAAGACTCCTCCCTGCCATCTGTAAAAAACAAATACGAAAATTAGCCAGCCATGGCAGTTCACCCATGTAGTCCCAGCTACTCCGGAGGCTACTCCCAGCTACTCTGGAGGAGAATTGCTTGAGCCCAGGAGTTTGAGGTTGCAGTGATCCATGATCACACCACTGCATTTCTGCCAGGGGGACAGAGCAAGACCCTATATCAAAAAATTTAAAAATGAAGAAGAAGAAGAACCTTCCTTCCACTTGAGAAAATGGGAGATGGTGGGAGGCCTTTGCTTCTATGGAGAGTACAGACTTGGGTACATTATGGCAGTCCCCAGAGTAACCACCCCCTGGTCTGCAGACGTGAGTGTGGTCTGCCAAGCATGGGCTGGCCCTTGTGCCCCTGCAGCCCTCCAGTCACACCCAACAGCATCATACTGCTGTTTCCTGCTCCCTACAAACAGTTTCTACTCCCCTGGATGCCCTTCCAAGACCCAACTGTGTAACAAACTCCATTCCAACCTTCAATACCATATGAACTAGGGTTATTTTGGTTGCATGATATAGAAACTGACTCTAGATGATCAGAAGGCTCTGGGATGCCTCACGGGTATAAGAGTTGAATTGCCACATCCCAGCGAGGGCAGAGATAGGACCACTCATGCATTTTGGAGCTGTCACTCTAGAGAAGTAGTTCTCAACTAGGGGTGATTTTGTCCTCCAGGGGATATTTGGCAATGGAGACGTGACTAGGAGTGGGATGCTACAGGCATCTACTGGGTGGAGGCCAGGGATGCTGCTCAACATTCTGTAATGTACAGGACAGTGCCCTTCACCCCAGCAAAGAATGAGCCAGCCCAAATGTCAATAGTGCTAAGGTTAAGAAACCCTGCTCTAGAGAGCTTCCATCACCATGATTTAGTTCCAATGACACCCAGCCTCCGAAACTCTCCATTCCAGATTTCAGTTTACTGGGAGAGAAAACTTGATTGGCCCATCTTGAGTACTCATCCACCTTCAGATCTATCAGCTATGGCCAGGAAAACAGAGTTACCTAATATAAACTTGGCCACTGGGGACCCTTTTCTCATGTTGGGGATGTCCCCAGAAAAAAAAATGACTTTCTGTGGGCCATGTGTCCCAAGAACAATGGGGCCAGGGGCCAGACAGACGTCACCTCCCTCAGGAAGCCTTTCCTGCTCCATCTGCTCTTTGGGCTACCATTTTTTCTTGCACATGTTTGTTTTCATTGAATTGTGATTTGTTTGTTCATCTGTCCATCTCTCCCAGGAGACTTGAAGTTCTCTATGGAGTGAAACTGGGTCTTACTCATCCCTGAAAGCCCAGTGTCAATGTTCTGGTTACATAACACACTATTGCTACATAACATGCTGCCCAGCAAACCATCCCAAAGCTTAGTCACTTCAAGTAACAATCTTTTCACCTCCTGATTTTGTGAATCTGGAATTTCAGCAGGACTTGGCTTGGTGATTCTTGTGTTCCACACAGCCTCCACAGGGGTGACTCAGGGGTATTCATCTGGCCACCAGGCTTGGCTGAGAGGTCCAACATGTCTTCTCACACAACTGGAGCCTTAGTGAGCAACTGGAAGTCCAGGCTCAGCCAGGCCCCTCTCTCTGGCCTCACAGCCTCTCCATGTGATCTTTTCAAATGGGCAGTCATGTTTTGAATGTGGCAGATTAGGGCCCCAAAAGCAAATGTTTAAAGGAAACCAAGGCTAAAACAGAAAGCCTTCTTAAGACCTTAAACTGGAAGTCCCAGAACATTGTTTCAGCTTTATCCCGTTCACCAAGAAAGTTACTAAGAACAACCCAACTTTAAGAAGAAGGGGGCCAGGCATGCAGTGGCTCACTCTTGTAATCCCAGCACTTTGGGAAGCTGAGGCAGGAGGATCGCTTGAGCCCAGGACTTCGAGACAAGCCTGGGCAACATGGCAAAACCCCATCTCTACAAAAAAAAAAAAAATTAGCCAGGCATGGTGGCATGTGCCTGTAGTCTCAGCTACTCAAAAGGCTAAGGCAGGAGGATCGCTTGAGCCCAGGAGGTCAAGGTTGCAGTGAGTTGTATCCCACCACTGCACTCCAACCTTGGCAGCAGAGCGAGATCCTGTCTCAAAAAAAAAAAAAAAAAAGGAAAAGAGGAAGGGAATTAGACTCCACTACTCCACTTCTAAATGAGAGGTGGCATGCACCAACAACAAGGGAAGAAACTGGCGGCAGTCATTCTTCGAGATTGTCACGCACAGCCTACTACAGTAATTGTTCAATAAGCATTTAACAGATAAATTAATATGAAGACAGATTAGCCCTACTGAGTTCACCCAGGTGATGCAATGGTTAAATGAAAACAAAGCACATGAAAAATGCTTTTGAAACTATTCAACGCTATAAAGAGGTAAGGAGCTGCTATTGAGAGAAAATTTAATGTGCTTCCTCTGGTTTATGGATGACTGTTTGCAGGGTTCTCTCCACTACTCTCCACTCCCACTTGCAGGGATTCATCACAGACATCACTTGTCAGTCACAGCTCTTTTGCACTGATGCTGGATATGGCCTCAGAATCCTTCTCAACACAACACTCCAGTCATTGACTACTAACCGATTAAAGTCCACAAGGATACCTATTTGTTATCCTTGTTCCTGCCTAAAATCCTGTTGCTAAACCATCCTCAAAATGCCCAAGCTTTTAGTTTCTTTAAACATGCACACAACTGCTTCCTTTGAGAGAGAGAGAGAGAGAGAGAGAAAATAAAGCTGAAGCCCTAAGCAAGATGAAATGGCAGACACCATTACCCTCCAAAATTGGATTTATAATGGAAACAGAAACTGATTATGGTGGTGAGCTCTGCCATTATGAATTAGTTTAAAAGAAATAACTGCATGCAAGAATGGTCATATGACATCTCATAAAGGAGAGTATCTGTCTACCTTGACATATTTTCCTCCATGAAAATTCCAGCTCAAGGTGAGGCAAGCCGAAACTTGCATGTCTGGATGAATGAAAGCAGCATGGGCTGACCACCATCCACCTCCACAGTCGTTACCTACCCAAAGATTCCCCTGACACCTGCCCTGCTTGCCATGCAGCTTGTTAGGAATTTGGAAGGTACACTTTTTTTTTTTTTTTTTTTGAGACAGAGTCTCGCTCTGTCACCCAGACTGGAGTGCAGTGGCACGATCTCAGCTCGCTGAAACCTCCACCTCCTGGGTTCAAGCAATTCCTCTGCCTCAGCCTCCCAAGTAGCTGGGACTACAGGTGCGCACCACCACGGCTGGCTAATTTTTTGTATTTTAGTAGAGACCTGGTTTCACCATGTTGGCCAGGATGGTCTTGATCTCCTGACCTCATGATCCGCCCACCTCAGCCTCTCAAAGTGCTGGGATTACAGGCATGAGCCACCGCGCCTGGCCAAAAGGTACACTTAAACCACTCGACTAAAATGTTCAAGGAAAGAGAAAAAAAGCACATATAAAACCCCCTCTCTTTTTTTTTTTTTTTTTTTTTTTTTTTTTGATACGGAGTCTTGCTCTGTCACCCAGGCTGCAGTGCAGTGCCATGATATCAGCTCACTACAAGCTCCACCTCCCAGGTTCACGCCATTCTCCTGCCTCAGCCTCCCGAGTAGCTAGGACTACAGGTGCCCACCACCACACCTGGCTAATTCCTTGCACCTTTAGTAGAGATGGGGTTTCACTGTGTTAGCCGGGATAGTCTCGATCTCCTGACCTCGTGATCCGCCTGTCTCGGCCTCCTAAAGTGCTGGGATTACAGGCGTGAGCCACGGTGCCCGGCTCCCTCTAGTTCTAAACTGGCTCTCTACCATCTGATCGGTGGGGACGCAAGGCCAACAGCAGATCATACTTGTGGCAGGGTGAGAGGCCCTGAAAAGTGCTTCTCTTCCTTTCTGAGCTCCAGGGTCCTGTCCCTGACCTCAAGCAAGAAAACAGCAGGCTGAACACAATCAGTAGCAGTTGGAGAGGCCCACTCTAGGGCTAAAGGCCCCAGGATTAAGAATGAGTAGATTGGTTCACGTCTCAGGGATGCCACCTATTATTGGCAGGTCACCTCACATCTCTGAGCCCATTTACTCATCTGTGTGATGGGAACAATAATAAAGATGAGGGAGCCGGGTAGATCAAAGATGGTGATAGATGAGAAACTGGGAACCCTCTCTTCATGGCTGCGCCAGAAGCCACTGGCAAAATATCAAACAGAACAACTGAACAATCAGCTTTCCTAATGTCAGCTTCCCAGTTTTCTCAAATGTGGAGAATCCCAGGCTGCGTAGCTGCCCTTCCCTGCAAGGCAGGGATCAGGCCCTAGAGATTGGGACCACACTTCATGGAGCTGTGTTCCATACCATCTGCTTGTAAACAACTCAAATAAAAGAGTAATAGCTAACCTTACTGATACTGCACTACAAACCAGCAACTGCACTAAGTGTTTTACAAACAATGCTATGAAGTAGGTAGAAGACATTACTGTTCTCGTGTTACAGACAAGGAAACTGAGGCACAGAGAGGTTAAGTAGCTTAACTAAGGTTTCCCAGCCAGCCAGGGGCAGATTTGGGACTCAAGCCCAAAGAAACCGGTTCTAGAGGCTTTCACCATTAGGCTACACTGCCTCTCCAGAAGATGAGGATGGCTGGAAAGAAGCAAGGGCAAGCAGTTCAGTCACAAAGAGCCTCTCTCCCTCCACTTCTTACATTTTGGGAATAGGATTTTCAGCCTTACACTGCAGGGAGATAAATGAACTTGAGTTGCAGGTGAAAACATGCAAATCTCACATTTGACATCAAGCATTGTGTTGAGTGAAAAAGCAAAAGAATGATACACTATGATGTTATTTACATACCCAAAAAAATTTTTTTGGACAGAGTCTTGCTCTGTCACCCAGGCTGGAATGCCGTAGCACTCACAGCTCACTGCAGCCTCAACTTCCCAGGCTCAAGTGATTCTCCCACCCCAGCCTCCCAAGTAGCTGGGACTACAGGCATGTACCACTACATGCAGCAAATTTTTTATTTTTGTAGAAACAGGGTCTCACTATATTGCCCAGGCTGGTCTCTAACCCCTGGGCTCAAGTGATCCTCCTGCCTCAGCCACCCAAAGTGCTGAGATTACAGGCATAAGTCATCTTGCCCAGCCCACAAAGTTTTAAAACATATAAAAGATTATGTATTACCTAGAGATTCATACACAAACAGCAACGGCATCAAGATATTCCTGGGAATGATGAACATCACCTTTGTAATTCACCTCAGAAGCAGGGGAGGGATGCACAGAAGTTTTCTAATATATTTGTATTTTTAAAAATCCAGTTGGATGGTAGAAACATGGGTGTTCAGTAAATCACTCTTTATGTCTTTCTCTATGTCTGACATATTTTTTGATTTGAAAAATAATTTTCCAAGGCTAACTTTATATTAGCTTCCACCCCTTTAAATCAGTCATTTATCAGATGGCCTCCAGACTCTACTAAGAATAACAAAAGCTAATCTTTATTGAGAGCTTAGTGTGTACTAGACACTGTTAAATGCATTACATACATTGACTCCTTCATATTCACAGTAACTCTATAAGGCGAGGACTATTATCATCTCCATGTTGCAGATAAGGAAACTAAGGCTTAAAGAGACCTGGAAACTTTTTTTTTTTTTTGAGACAGAGTCTCACTCTATCACCCAGGCTAGAGTGCAGTGGCGCGATCTCAGTTCACTACAACCTCTGCCTCCGGGATTCAAGCGATTCTCGTGCCTCAGCCGCACCAGTTGCGGGGATTACAAGTGCCTGCCACCGTGCCCAGCTAATTTTGTATTTTTAGTAAAGATGGGGTTTCATCATGTTGGCCAGGCTGGTCTTGAACTCCTGACCTCAAATCATCCGCCCACCTCAGCCTCCCAAAGTGCTGGGATTACAGGTGTGACCCACAAGATCTGGTAACTTTCTATGGTTCCTCAGTTAATATGTGGCAGAGCTAGGATTTGAATTCACATTTGTTTGACCTCAAGGCCTGAATTCAAGCAAAATGCAGGTGCTAGGGAAGGGGAGAGGCAAGCAGGAGGGATGACATGGCCCCTGTCCTCAAGGGTCTTCTAGCCCACAGTGAATGCCATGGTATCTACATTCTCCAGGCTGCTGGGAGTGCCGCCAGGGCTTGTCCTTGGCTGCAATGAGATGACCAACCCAAGGACACAACCTTCCTGAAGCAGCTGCATCCAATGACCGTTGACTGTTGATACGGGTGTATTACAACCTAGCCCTCACTCAACTCTGAGGGCCATTCCAGCTCCAGATCACTTGGAGGGTGGCTGAGACCTTTGTTGGGATTGCATTGCAGCTCAGCTTCTCCCTCTGCCCTCTGCTGCATCAGTCACTCCCCCATGATGTAGGCCCCAAGCGTTATCCTCAAGAATCTTCTTGAACACAGATCTCCTTCTCAGAACTTGCTTCCCAGGGAACTGTCCTGGGACACAGTCTAGTGGGGAAGAAAGGTTTTCACAGAGGATGCAGACAACCCCATACCACACTGTAAATATCCCTGGGGGAGCCATCGAGAGGGCCCAAGGAGTTAACGAAAGCATCCTGGAGGACATGAGGATTAAGCTGACCCTTGAAAGATGGGGAAATTAGAATATTTGCCATAAAGAGGAATGAAGTATCAATAGAGCTACAACATGGATGAACTTTGAAACCATTATGCTAAGCAAAAGAAGCCAGACACAAAATACCACAAGTATGATTCTGTGCATATGAAATGTCCAGAAGACGGAAATCTGTAGAGACCCGCAGTACATTAGTGCTTGCCTGGGGCACCAGCATGGGGCTGGGGAACGTGGGAGGTGATAGCTGAGGGGTATAGGGTTAATTTTTGAGATGATGAGAATATTCTAAAATTGACTGTGGTGAAGAATGAACATATCTGTAAATATACCAAAACCAAAAACCACTGAATCTTACACTTTAAATGGATGAATTATATGGTGTGTCAATTATGTCTCAATAAAGCTATTTTCAAAAGGGGAGAATGTGGATAGGTTGACGGGCAAGAATGTGGAGAGAATTGCCGGTGGGTAAAAACGTGTGAGATCCGTGTGAGCGTGAATCCGTGGTGGCGGGTAGGGTGCTGATGGGAAGCAGGAAAGAACAAAGGTGGCTGGAAGGCTGCAGCCAGGGATGGGAGGCCTGAAGTCTGAGCAGGTAGGAAGCTCATCCCAGAAGATCTGGGAGTAATGAGTTGAAAACAGAGCATTAGGCTGTTCGGTCTGTGCAGAAAGGAAGACGGGTGTAGTGGGGAAGCTGAGAGACCAGCTGGGCGGCTGAGACAGAAAGGACATTTAACGCCACCACATGCATGTGTGTGTGTGTGTGTTTTAAACCAGGAACTATAATAGTTTAAACACACACACACACACACACACACACGTGCGCACACTGTGGTATTAAATGTCCTTTTATGTCTTTCTCAACGCGTGGGGCTTATTCCTACAACTCTCCCACAATACCATCCGTTTCACAAATTTGACACTCAGCCACATCTGTTTCCACCATGATGAGGTTCCTATCAAGTCCTCTTGCCAGTTCCTAGGAGCCTCCCTTGAGACAGCAATGAATTTAGAAGGGTACCCAACCTCCCTATCAATCTTGTCTTCACCTCAAGGGTGCCTTCTCACCCCCTAAACCAAAACTGTCACGTGGGTAGGAACTTTCATTTCATTAAAGATAAAAATCACCTTTCTACTCCCCACACCTCACCCATCTGCCATCTGAGACCACAGAATCATTCTCACCCACTGTCGAGGATGAGCCGAGACTCTGCCCACCTCTGTCATCGTGAATGACATCAGCCCAGTGAGACTCCTCAGGCCATGCTCCAAACTCAACTTACCTTGGAAACACGGAACTTTAGAGCTGATGGCCGTGGAGGTTCCCTCAGCTCTGCCCTGCCATTTGACAATGAAGAGTCTGGGGCTTCTGCCTGTCACTAATGGGGGATTGAGGGGCTTCTCTTCCCTTTGAGTCCCCTGACTTGAACCACCAAGCAGTCTGAAGAAAGCTTCCAGGGTCAGTCTGGAAATCTTCCAGTGCCCCAGGGTGACTGGATTAGCTGCCAGTCACCAGGGTACGTACTTGATGTGCAGACCCTGTCGCTAGGCTTCAGTCTACAAGAAAGAGACCCCTGACAATGTGCCTACAATGTGCGGAGATTAGAGGCCTGGAAGGCTGCCTTGAACTAATATCAGCTCCCAGGAGCAGAGGTGGAGGGATAGGGGAGACGGGGGTCACCTGCCAGTTTGGGAATATCATAATAAGTCCAGGGTCGGGGGATTGGGCAAGTTACTTGAGGAAAGGCCGGAGGGTCCCAGGAATTGTGAGTTACCCACTGGGCTGCTCAGAGCTGTGCTTGGTGGGTGCGGGGTGGGGGTAGGGGGGCAGGCGTTGAGCCTGACTTCCCTCTCCGAAATGGCTGCCACAGTCATCTGGCCTCTCCCCAAGACTCAATCAGGGAGCGGGGTCCTTGGTCTCACCTTACCTCTTTTCTGATGCAGACATTTGGACTCTGCCCAGTGAGGCCATGGGAAGAACATATGAGACCATCAGGAAACCCCAACACTTAGTCTCTGCCCCACTCCACTTCCTGTATCCCCAAACATTGTGTGATGTTAGACAAGTCACCAAGACCACATGGGTGAAGGTGCAAGGGAACAGGATAACTGCGGTCAGGAGCATGAGTTCTGGAATCATAGAGGACTGGGTTTGAAGCCCAGTCCCAACACTCACTGGCTTCTTGGACTTAACCTCTTTAAATCTCAATTCCTCATCTAGTAGCACCTCATGGGCTTGCTATAGAACTAAAGGAGGAATGAGTGAGTTAATGCAACAAGAGCTTCTAGTCCAGGGTCCCCAAAATCCTCACATCCAATGCCACTGTGTCCAATCCATAAGCCCTTCCTTCCTACTCTTCCTTTTTCTTCCTGCCCCATTTAGTAGCCGTTTTATCACACTTCTATGTTTCTATTTTTAAAGCTACACATTCCCATAGTGTAATGAATCACATAGTTCTACAAGGCTCCTGCTCCAATTTCCCGCATCTCAAAGGACCACTTAGGCTCTCTAGAAGTTGTGCCATTCTCGGAAAGGGAATTAATCAGACAACACAGATGATCTAAGCTTGTGTTTGCAAAGCTGTTTCTTCCCTCACTCTGGTGAGAGTGGGTCCAGAACAGCTCAATCAAGCAATTTAGAGGAAGAATCCAAGAACAGCAGCCTGTCAGAGAGGGAGCAGGAGGAATCCAGTTGTTTAATTAAAATATGTAGTCACTGTACATTTTGGTTTTAGTCAATGTACAGCGCCTGCTTCATCATAAACCCAAGTGCTGATGGCTCTGGCTGGCCTGGGAAGAGGATCACTTATCAAGCATAGATCAGTACTGACATCCAGTGGTCACAGAGAATTATCTGCCTGAAGCTCTTCATTTTTCTCTTCCCAGAAATGAATGGGCATTCACACAGAGAAAGGAGTGGCGAAAAATGACAGCTACCAATGCTGTTAACTTTGGAGAACTGTGCAACTTGCACAGTTCAGATACCAAGTAACTCAGGTCAAGGCCTTGCCAGTTTGCAAGATGTCCATGGTTATTTGAATGCTGACCCAAGAGCCAGGAGGAGAAATGGGGGCCATCCTCGTAAGGGGGTACGACCATAAAGAATAAAACACACCAGGCATGGTGGCTCACACCTGTAATCCCAGTGCTTTGGGAAGCCAAGGCAGGGAAATCGCTTAAGACCAGGAATTCAAAACCAGCCTGGGCAACACAGTGAGACCTCATCTCTACAAAAAATTAAAATAAAAATAATTAGCTGGGCATCAATCCCATTACTGGGTACATACCTAAAGGATCATAAATCACTCTACTATAAAGACACATGCACACATATGTTTATTGTGGCACTATTTATAGTAGCAAAGACTTGGAACCAACCCAAATGCCCATCAATGATAGATAGATTAAGAAAATGTGGCACATATACACCATGGAATACTATGCAGTCACAAAAAAGGATGAGCTAATGTCCTTTGCTGGGACATGGATGAAACTGGAAACCATCATTCTCAGCAAACTATTGCAAGATCGGAAAATCAAACACCGCATGTTCTCACTCATAAGTGGGAGTTGAACACTGAGAACACGTGGACACAGGGAGAGGAACATAACACACTGGGACCTGTCAAGGGTTGGAGGGCTAGGGGAGGGATAGCATTAGGAGAAATACCTAATGTAGACGACAGGTTGATGGGTGCAGCAAACCACCATGGCACATATATACCTATGTAACAAACCTGCACATTCTACACATGTATCCCAGAACTTAAAGTATAATAAAACAAAATTAGCTGGGCATGGTGATGTGCACCTGTAGTCCTAGCTACTCGGGAGGCTGAGGTGGGAAGACCCGTTGAGCCCAGAACTTCTAGGCTGCAGTGAGCTGTGATCATGTCACTGCACTCCAGCCTGGGTGACAGAATAAGATGATGTCTCTAAAAATATAAAAAATAAAAATAAATTTCAAAAAAGAATAAAACACAAGTGGCCCCATAGCCTTCTAGAAAACATACTGGGTTTTGAGTTAGAAACCTTGACTCAAGACCTGGTGCTGCTTCTGTGTCACCTGCAGCAAGTCCCTTAAGCTCTCTGCACGGGAGCTTCATCCTCTTTGAAGTGAGGTTAATGCCACTGCTCTGCCAGCCTCATAGGGTTGTGGTGATGCCAAATGGGAATGCATATGCGAAAGAGTTTTGTAAACTGTACAGTGCTGCACAGCTGGGGCTGCCGGGATGCGGGTGTTGATGGGTAGGGTAGGGCAAAGTGGAACTGGTGAGGAGGTACTTGGAGGTACCTCCAAGTACCAGATGGAGGCATGACCAGATGACAAATTACACTTCTGGTTTCCAATTTCTCTCAAGCCTCAGAGATTCTGTCGTGGACTGTCAGGATGACCTCATCAGAGAAGGGCATTCCTCATTTTTCTCTGAACTCAAATCTCTGACATAAACATTGGTAAGTAACTTCAAAGTCCACTTAACTTCGAAAATTGCATATCAAACAGGTTTTTAAAAATAGAATCCTGTTAGCGGGGCATGGTGGCAAGTGCCTTTAATCCCAGCTACTCGGGAGGCTGAAGCAGGAGAATCACTTGAACCTGGGAGGCGGACGTTGCAGTGAGCCAAGATCATGCCGCTGCACTCCAGCCTGGGTGACAGAGCAAGACTCTGTCTCAAAAAAGAATAGAATCCTATCCCGAAGGAAAAATGTGAGTCATCATTCATTCTATGTTAAAGGAAGCTGTTGTCAATATCAATTGGAATAGACTACGCACTTTTCACTCCCTCATAATTTTTTTATTGTGTTTCTATTGGTATTTGGTCTAGCATCTGGTCTAGGAAAGCTAGTTTTGCAAAGCGGTTCTAAATGAAATTATAGGATGACCAGAGATAGAGAAATGGTGTGTGCACACAGAGGAAATGTAGAGAGATGATTTTGGAGGCTTAGAGACCACACTTCTGACTCTTTCAATTTGTGCCAACAGATTTCATAAACTACTTGGAGCAGGGGGTGGATCTTTAAGAAGTTTAGTCTTCCTAGTTGAGCTTAATTTAAAAGAAACAAAAAAGCAATTCTCTCACGCTTTTTAAGGGATCAGACAGCTTTGAACACAAAGAAATATTATGCTGCTTTTTCCAGATTTCCATATCATGTGTCTGTAAAGAAAAAAAAATCCACTCTAGCTAGTTTAAACAAAAGAGGTTTATCACAAATAGTCTATAGAATTATAGGAATGGCTGAATAAAAGTACAATTTCCAGCCACAGAATCCAGTAGCAAAATCAGGCTACAAGAGAGTAACTAGCTCTTTAACCATCAGAAAGCTACCTGCTAAACTGAAAAGCTTCCTGCTGAAGTGGTTGCAGAACCACATCACAGCTGCTCTAATGAAAACTAGCAAATGGTGCTCTGCAACCTCCCCACAAAGTCAGTAATCAGACAGGAGACCTCTGCTAACACAGCCCCAGTAAAGCCCAACCCCTCCAAGCAAAGCTTGTCAGCTTACACCTTCCAAATCTTATCTAAGGGTGCCTGGCTGCCTAACTGTTAAAGATAACCAAAAATGGCCGGGCGCGGTGGCTCATGCCTATAATTCCAACACTTTGGGAGGCCGAGGTGGGCAGATCATGAGGTCAGGAGATAGAGACCATCCTGGCTAATACAGTGAAACCCCTTCTCTACTAAAAATACAAAAAAAAATTAGCCAAGCATGGTGGCACATGCCTGTAATCCCAGCTACTTGGGAGGCTGAGGCAGGAGAATAGTATGAACTCAGGAGGCAGAGCTTGCAGTGAGCTGAGATCACACCACTGCACTCCAGCCTGGGTGGCAGAGCAAGACTCCGTCTCAAAATAAATAAATAAATAATAAATAAAAAATAGGAAATGAAGTGAAACATGAATGTTTTACTACCTCAATCCAGTTCTCCAATGAGAATCACTATTAACAGTTTGGAGTGTAGCCTCTCAGTGATTTTTGTACATTGTTTGCCAGGGAAGGGAGGTGGTTGGACTCCATGTTGTTCTGCAATTTGTTTTGTCACTTGAATACATATCCTGGACATCTTTCCACGGGAGGACATGTGACTAGCTCATTTTTAAAAAGAGCTGCTAAGTGTCCTATCGGAGAGATGCCCTACCTGATGGACACTGAGGTCATCTCTAATTATTCCCTATTATGCATAATGCAAAAGGAACAGCTGTTCAGGCATTCGTAAAGGTCAGATGTTTAGAAGTGAAAAATCTGCACCACATTTTGAAGCAGTATCTTTCTAATTAGCACGCAGTCAGGAGGATCCATTTAGACAGCTTTTTAAGACAAAAAAAAAAAAAAAACACACAATAGCCTAAGCCCTAAAGATGTTGATGCAGCAGACATTGATGGAGCCTCAGTTGTCAGCATGATGGTTTCAAAAACGCCCCTCCCCCCTGTCCCAAGTTCTATCCCTAAGGGGCCTGCCCTTTGCAAAAAGCAGACAGGGTCTTGTTCTGCAAGTACACAGCTAGTCAGCCTTTGGGCCAAGGAGGTGAAGCAAAAAGGGCCAGGAGAGCAGGAGAGAGGACACGGCTTTGACCCTGATGGGCAGTGGATTCCAGGGGTGTCAGATAGCTAGGGTTAAGAATCCCACTTTGCCACATGGGGGAGGCAGCAGGAAGACTGTGTCACACATCATCTGCTAGGTCCCCAGATGAAGGGAGCTGTTTGGCAAAGTGTGCTACAGATCACCCCAAAGTGTGTTTCATCTGCAGCTGGTTGTTTTGTTTTGTTTTGTTTTTTTGAGACAGTCTTGCTCTGTCACCCAGGCTGGAGTACAGTGGTATGATCTCGACTCACCGCAACCTCCGCCTCCTGAGTTCAAGCAATTCGTGTCTCAGCCTCCCAAGTAGCTGGGATTACAGGTGTGTGCCACCATGCCCGGCTAATTTTTGTATTTTTAGCAGAGATGGGGTTTCACCATGTTGGCCAGGCTGGTCTCAAACTCCTGACCTCAAGTGATCCACCCGCCTCAACCTCCCAAAGTGCCGGGTTGACAGGTGTGAGCCACCATCGCAGCCTGCAGCCGTGTTTAAAACCTTCACTTCAGTTTGTCTATACAAACTGAGTTGCCCTCATTCCTCCAGCAACTCAGCCAATCCCAGCCTTCACCTGGATACACAGTGACCTTAGCAATAAGAGCTGCAGTGGCCATGTGCCACTGTTCCTGGACCAAACTGAGGGTCAGGTTGCTATTTCTTGTGGCCCAATAACAAGATGCAGATGAACTGGGGAGGAAGAGAGTTTTTATTTCTGCAACGGGTTACAGGGAGAAGGCCTGGAAATTATTGCCAGACCAACTCAAAATTACATTTTCCAGAGCTTATATACCTTCTAAGCTACATATCTACATGTAAGTGTGCATTCATCTAAAGATGCAGTGATTAACTTTTTAATGCATAACTAAGGTCTGAGTCCTGAAGACCTTCCTCTGGAGCCTCAGTAAATTTAGTTAAGCTAAATGGGTCCAGGTGCTGAGGTGATTATCCTTATCTTGTCTCCTGCTAAATCATAAATGTTTGGAGAGTCCCTTTACACCCCCAGTAAACTTGTTTGTGGAAGCCTGGGGAGTTTCTTCAGACCCTCAATAAAACTTGTTGAATCCTAAATGGGTCCTGTTAAGAATTCTCTTGTTATTTTGTCATGTTTTAAAGCCCAGGAAAGACCTAGGCCAAACTCCTGGTGGGCTTTTGTTCCATTCCAGTCTTTGTATAAGGACGCTGACTCCTTCCACTTTTAATATTTAACTTAACTACTTAGTCAGTACGAAACAGTTGTCAGGGAGGCCTGCGTTAGTGAGACCTGACCTGCCACACACCACTACATCTACTACCTCCATTTCCTGCTTCTCTCCCCAACAGAATTCTGATTTGCCTTTAGAGAATCCTCTCTCCTCCCTTCTCTGCCATGGAATTGGGACAGGATTGCTTAGCACCCTCGCTGCAACACAGCACCCTCCCCCAGCCAGTGCTTTAATCAAAAGTGGGCATCTGCCCCGGCCTCGGTCAATAAGGAAAAGCAAATCTCTGCACTGTGCAAATTCCATGGTGGTGGGAAACCCTTTTTTCTCTGAAGATCTGAAACTGAGGCATGTTGATGCGATAAGGGAAGCCTAAAGTTTCTCAGGGCCATTCTGGGAAAACTGAGGAAGGCAGATTAGAGAGGTGAAGAAACTCCTTCAGGGACACCATTAGAGCCTGGGTCAAGCATCACCTGAAGGTAGAGTGTCTCTAGACTTCTAAATTACATTAGCTTTTTTTTTTTTTTTTGAGACAGTCTCATTCTATCGCCTAGGCTGGAGTGCAGTGGTGCAGTCTCGGCTCACGGCAACCTCTCCCTCTCAGGTTCAAGCAGTTCTTATCCCTCAGCCTCCCAAATAGCTGGGACACAGGCGCCTGCCACCAAACCCAGCTAATTTTTGTATTTTTAGTAGAAACAGGGTTTCACCATGTTGGCGAACTCCTCGCCTCAAGTGATCCACCTGCCTTGGCCTCCCAAAGTGCTGGGATCACAGGAGTAAGCCACCGCGCCTGGCCCTACATTAGCTTTTAAACTTGCTTTATTGTCTAAACCAGTGTAAGCTGGGATGTTCTGCCATTTGCATCATAAAGAGGTCTGGCACAGAGAAAAACACCTTTCTGCATATCGCCCACAGAGGCTTTCCTCTTCTATAGCCTCAAAAAAAAAAAACAAAAAAAACAACCTGTGTGCAACTGCTGCCCCTAGTTGCTGCCTCAGAAACTAATTCCTGCGGGCCTCTCTGAGAGTTCTTCGAATCCATGTCCTAGAAATTGAATTCAAACTGGAGTACAGGCGGAATCAAAACAAGGGCCTTCAACACTTCAGAATTCTGCATTCTCTCCTTGGCCTGTGGCTTCATTCTCCCAGACCGGCTTTCTGTGCAAAGCTGGAACACGGCTACCCTCAGGCTCTCGTATGCAGTGGCTGCCCAGGAAGAAGAGTATACCCCTCTAGCTCAAAGTATAAGAACCCAAAGAACGACTCTGATTCACCCTGTGTGGGCCACAAGTACATTGTTGGGCCAATCACTGCAGCCAGAGGAGCAAGATACCGCCATAGCCCTAGAACCAATTCGCTGAAATGAGGAAAGTGCTATTCCTTGAGGGGGAGAGCGAAGCTGAGAAAGAGGGTAAGAGGTACTGACAAGTAAGTCATAATAAAAGCGTCCACAACACCTCACGGAGCTGTTGTGCAGATCCGTTGATAATGGGTGCAAAAGAGCTCCTGTAAGGTGGCTTTGTTTAAAGCACACTATGCAATGTTTGCTGTAATTTGTGAATGATCTTTGTGGAGTGAACCCAGGCAGGACTTAGAGGCAGGTGTGATCAGCTTGTAACTTGCTTGATGTCCTGGGTCAATTCTTAAAAACTCCACAAGTTCAATTCTTTAAGAATTACATGATATAACATGCCTAGTACAATGTCTAGGGCACATTCCTCCCATTTAGACTGTTATGGAAGAAAAATTTTAAACCTCATAGTGGAAGTCTTTTCTGAAGATGTCAGCAGCAGTCAGCAGCAGGAAACTCCAAACTGCTGGGCCCCCAGACTTAGCAAGGCCTGATTGTCCAAGGAAAGAGCTGATGTCAAGTCAACCTTGACCTGGATGGTTTTCAAGATATTGTCCAAAAACAAAAAACAAAAAAAGAAGAAGAAAGAAAGAAAGAAAAGGATATTATCCATAGCAAAGAAATACCAAGTGAAATAAGTGAAGAAAATTTGAGCCCAAAGTGAGCGTTTTTCCCCTGCTCAAGCCAATTGTTCAGCTAGCATTTTTTTTTAGGGTTCAACAAATGTTGAGTCTGGATATCAATTATCTAGGTTGCAGAGTCCAAAGTTGGCAAGGCAGTGTGCATATGGAGTCCTTCAGCCATTCACACACATCTTTCATTGACCCTGGGCCCAACACCTGCATAATGGGCATAGGACCTAATGAGACAGCTTATATCCATGGTCAACACATACTCCAGAGTTTTAAAACTGTCCCAGTTTGAAATAGCCTGCCCTGCTCTCCTCTCAAGCACATACCCCACTCACTGTACATCCCATTTTGTTTTATTCCTTGGGCTTCTCTACATTCAAAATTGTCTTAGTTGCTCATTTCTTGGTTTACCTGTTTATTTTCTGCTGTCCCCATTAGAATGTCAGCTGCATGAAGACAGCCCTCATCTGTCCTGCTATTATAAGAGCTCCAGCTCTCAACGGAGCTGGCATATGGTGGCCACTCAGCAATATTTATTAGATGGAATGGAATGGAATGGAATGGAATGGAATGCGATGGAATGGGATGGAATGGAATGATCAAAGAGCCGTAAGGCCATGTGATCTGCTTTTTGTTTTACAAGAGAAAGTCACAGCACTTGAAACTTCACTGCCTTGTGGGCCTCCCAATAAAGTCATGAGTTGGGTGTTACTATTATCCTTATTTTATAGATGAGAAAACAAACTCTCAGAGAGGTCCATGGTTAGACTGACATCATGTGACTTGGGAAGGGCAGAATCAGGACGCGCAGTCCAGCACTCCTCCATCTCAGCACACACTTGCCAAGGCCAGATGAAGAATAGCAGAACAGAAGCAGCAATGAGGAAGCTTAGCGAACAGAAGCGGTTGGGGAAACCCAAATGTTGCACTTATGTAGTTGTAAAACTCTCCCTGCGGGCCTAATGTAACTTCGATTCAGTCACTTTGAAGTTGCTGCACTCTCTCATGACATCTTCTCCTGTAGAAGCAATGGTCTTTCTTAAGGTGCAGGTGTGGGGTTTTAAGGACAAAGAGCTCCTGCCATGTCAGATGCTTGATATAGTTTGGTTTCTGTGAGTCAGGATACTTTGGTCACAAGTAGCAGAAATGCATCTCAAACTAGCTCAAACCAAAAAGAAGGGGAGAGCCGCAGCTGAGTCACAGGAACTATGAAACCGGGGACTCAAAAGCTGACTTCCTCTGCCTGTGGATTTTACACTCTCTCACTGCAGCCCAGTTTTCTCTGCACGATTAAGAACATGCCAACTCACAGCTTCTGTCTCACATCCTAATGCCTCCTACCTCCAAATGGTTTCAATCTGGAAAATTCTCAGGGACGAACACTGATTGGCTCTGCTTGGGTCAAATGCCCACCACTGGACCACTCACGTGCATGGGTGTGGCACAGGGGTGGGGTCACATATCCCAGACTCAGTCCTGCTCCTGTGTATCTGAGCCTCCTCCTGCAAAGGGGCAATTGTAGGCATTCACCCCATCAATATCACTGCTGTTTGGTGCCTGATAATTTTCATAGCCATGTTGCCGCTTCAATTACTTCCATAGCACTAAGAGGTTCCTGCTCTTCATAAATTAAAACAATACAAACTCCTACAACCTCTCAGCATTATTAAGTGGTAAGACAGAAATGAGCTGATTGACTTCTCAAGAGCCTCCAATTCCTACCCTTCCATAGTTTCTGGATGGCGATTTCTCTACAGGTCTCACCATTCTTCCCAAACCTGGGCATTCCTCTGCTCTTTCCTCACCAACCAGAAAGATAGGTGCCCAGAGAGCACAATGGGTCTGAAGAAGAACCGTGGCTGGAGAGGATGAATTCGGTTGCATTGTGACCAACAGGGGGAAACTATTGGACTACAAATGCAGCGGTGAAAGCCAAACATGCAAAAGACCGTTCCAACACCGCAGTCCTGCCCTTTGCTAGGAGGAATGGAGACAGTGAAAATTAAGGAAGTAGTTGATGCTTCCCATCAACAGGGGTCAATACTTTTAGTAGTGACTGCTGGGTCATAAAATGAAGATAAATGAATGAAGCCAAGTGTTTCTAATGATGGTCTCGAGGCTCAGGGAGACCTTTAAAATAACAAAAGAAAATTGAAACAGAGTGGCGCCTCTGTAACAAGATTTGAGATTCAATACGGATCCAGTGCTTGCTACCCATAAGATTTGCCTGTATTCCCCCAAGGGACGCCCAAAACACCTATATCAGGCCTTTCTTTCTTTGGTGTATGGCACTGAACTGGGTTTAAAAGTATATAGCAGTAGCCTGTAATCCCAGCACTTTGGGAGGCCAAGATAGGCAGGATCACCTGAGGTCAGGAGTTCGAGACCAGCCTGGCCAACACGGTGAAACCCCATCTCTACTAAAAATACAAAAAAAGTAACTGGGTGTGATGGTGCATGCCTGTAATCCCAGCTACTCAGGAGGCTGAGGCACAGAAATCTCTTGAACCCGGGAGGTGGTTCAAGTGAGCCAAGATGACGCCACTGCACTTCAGCCTGGCAACAGAGCAAGACTCCATCTCAAAAAAAAAAAAAAAAAAAAAGTATATAGCAGTAGGTGGATGACAGTTACCTGATATTTATAGGGCCAACAGAGCAAGTGGGAATTACACGCGGGAAGGCCTCCCAAGAGCCAGGGTGGAGGTGAAATGACCTAGGACTTGAGGAAGGAGTAGTAATTAGACACTAAATGGCTGGGGTAGGGAGAAGGGTGTGGAAGGAAAGGAAAAGAGAAGGTGAGGTCAAGAGCAAGTTCACGACAGCCCTGAATGTCATCCGATGAGTTTAGACTACACCTGTAAGAATTGAGCAACCACAGATCACTTTCCAGGGAGGCACCTGTGACCTGGAAGAGGAGGGGCTGTGAGCCACTCAGGCCCCAGGGCACAGCCAGGTCTGCATCTCTCTGCCTTCCCTCAGGGCAGCTGCCTCCCCCATCAGACCCTAGCCTGCTTTCTGGCCAGCTCCCTTAACAGCAGAAAGCTACCTGACAGAGGTGAGCGATCAGACCCGGGAAGGGCACAAGGTGGAAGATCCAGGTGCGGTCAGCCCAGCTGGGGAGATGGCAGGTAGCAGTTTCAAGGCCATCAACCCCAAGTTAGAGCTGCTGGTGCCAGGCCAAGGTTAGAAAGGCAGGGTCACTTTTGGCCGAGAAGGCACTGCACCATTCTGGTGAGGCCAGTGGAGTAAGGGACAGGACCAGGTTTATTATACCTGGACCAGAGGAAGCCCCTCCTTGGCTGCCAGCACAACCAGAGGCTGGTATATCATCAGAGCTGCATGCAGCCAGGCAGCCCAGAGAACCACTTGGCTGCTACCTGTGCTTCCTGGGAGTCACGGAGGTCCCTGGGAAAGCAGCACAAAATCGATAGGACTTGGTCGTAACGACTGTGCCCTGGCACTCTCTCTCTCTCTCTCCAACCCCTCCCTTTAGTAAAAGGCAACTCTCCTGATTAGTTTCTGGTTGCCCGTCATTGTTCCTGACTTGTAATCAATCTCAAGGTGTGCCAGGATGCTTTCTATTTGCTTGGAATTGCTTGCCTAGGCCTGCTGAGTTGGCAATCCTATTAGCAGGATTTTTTTTTTCATTGTGTTTGTCAAATGAAATAAAATAAAAAGGCCCTGTCTCCAGAGGGTTCTTTCTGCCCCATTTTTCTGAAAACCATCAGGCTCTAGGAAGATCATAAGGCCTTTTGGTGAGGTGAAGGGTGCCTCTCTGTCTTTGGTGCTAGGAAGGGTTAGGAGAAGGCAAGCTGGCTCCTCCAGCCAGAGGCAGGCAGAGAAAAGTCCTTCCTTCCTCTAATGGGGACAGCATCCAGGTGAGAATGGAGGCAGAGATCCCTGACTGACTAAAGCTGAAAAAGCCGTGCAGCGGGAACCATGGCCACAAGGCTGGGTTACAGGATAAGGGATTCAAGGTAGGGAGATGGGTCTCAGTCCCAGTTCTGTCCCTGCCATCTGGTGGCCTTGAGCAAGTGATTCAAGCTCTCTGTGAGTCAGTCTCACTTTTCCTCATTTGCAAAGTGGAAGGAACATTTCCTGCCTCATGTGGTGGCCATGAGGAGGAAATGAAATCTCAGATGTATAATTCCTTGGCTCAATGACTGGTGCAAAGACAACATCCAGCAAATATTTTGGTGGTTCCTTTTTGGACGTTACATTCTATAGTGCTAGATCGTAGAGCCTGGCTTCTGATGGTGGAGGGAAGATGAGGGTCTTTTTTTCTGGTTGTTTGTTTGTTTGTTTGAGACGGAGACTCACTCTGTCACCCAGGCTAGAGTGTAATGGTGCAATCTGGGCTCACTGCAACCTCTGCCTCCGAGGTTCAAGCGATTCTCCTACCTCAGCCTCCTGAGTAGCTGGGATTATTGGTGCATGTATCCCGGCTAATTTTTGTATTTTTAGTAGAGATGGGGTTTCACCATGTTGGCTAGGCTAGTCTCGAACTCCTGACCTCAAGTGATCCTCTCGCCTCGACCCCCAAAAGTGCTGGGATTACAAATGTGAACCACCGCAACTGGTCTTTTCTGGGTTCTTTGGAGGGACTAATAAAGGTTTGGGAAAGACTTCGGGGGCCTGAAGCACACCCAGTACTCATGAGAAGAGAGGGCAGTAAGCTTTCCTGAAACTGCTCCAAGGACATGATTTGCTGCAGGAGTACAGAAAAGCTCTCGCACCGCTAACAGGGAGAATTCCAGGGCACTCTTCTGGGTCATGGACCTCATCGTCCCCCACACTGTGCTCCATGCAAAGAGTCTTTGCGTTAGAGTCTATGTGAAGCCCATTCTTAGCTGGCTGACTTCTCTATCACCCAGAGCACAGGCTCAGTGCACAATGAAGCACTCTTTACTTCATCCCATAGAGAGAGGGAAGAGTGAGCTCCCTGGTGAGACGTCAGGAGAAATTTAAAGAGCATGTCAGAGAACAGAAATAAATAAAGAATACAATTCCTTCTTCAAACCACACTTGGATGGAAATCTTGTACACATCCCCTAGTGAGCTATTAAACACTAAGTCAAACACCTGTGTTGAAAAGGATCTGTGACAAAAAGCAGGGTAAAAAGTTGTGCCTACTATCTGAGCTATGTTGTTAAAATGCACCTAAAAAATTCTAAGTCAGAAATACACCTTCTTGTCTCTAGGAAATAGTTGATGAAGGGGTTTTTCTGTTTGTTTGTTTTTTTACTTCTCCCTACTCTTCTGTACTTTATTAATTTTTCAGTGAACATGTAGCTTTACGTAAGTTGGGTAACCCTTAACCAAAATGCTTGGGACCAGAAGTGTTTCAGATTCCAGACTTTGTCAGATTTGGGAATATTTGCATATACATAATGAGATATCTTAGGGATGGGACACAAGTCTAAACATGAAATTTGTTTATGTTTTATATACACCATATGTGTATAACCTGAAGGTACGTTTACACAATATTTTAAATAATTTTGTACATGAAACAAAATTTTGACTGCAAGACACCCCATGAGGTCAGGTGTGGAAGTTTCCACTTGTGGTTGTCATGTGGGCACTCAAAAAGTTGCAGATTTTGGATTTGGATTAGGAAGGCTCAACCTGTAACAGTAATAACAATAATAATAGGGAGGAGGAAGAAGAGGAGAAAAAGAATTTCTAACATCCTCTCAGCCCTCTGTTCCCATTTAAAATCACGATTTTTTCCTCTCTGGATACCAAGAAATAAGTGGAGAGGGGGAAGGAGGAACAACACAGTGACAAGTCCCCAGGCATCAGACCAGAATAGACAATTGTAGGACCCAAGGCCACTCCCTAGGCCCTCGGGGTGCTGACAATGTAGGAATTACCCACCTTCCTGTTACCTTTCTTAGCGTCTCACATGCTACAGAAAGAAGAGATAAATGAAGCCAGTCATTTTCCAAAGGTAATCTTACACTGAAGTTTAGTCCATAAAACAGATCAAAAAGGAGCCAGGTAGCTTATTGGGAGGGAGGGAAGGAAGAAGGAAGAGATACTACAGTCCCAACCATTCCCCTTTATCTCCCCTCTCTGACCCCCTAGTCCAAAGGTCCTTCTTTTGACCACTGTGCCAAGAAAGAAAACACTTGAAAACCTTGTAATAGTCAACAGGCCTATCATGTGGAGGGCAGAGAAGCTATTTCTAAGTAATTGGGAAATATATTTTTGCTCAAAATCCATTTCCATTCAAACAGCTTCATCCAGCTCTGTTTTAGAAACAAGCATTAAGGATGCTTTTATCAAACAAATACATCCTCTGGGAAGTGTGTAAGATTTGATTTGTGAATATATTTAAGTCTTTGACTTATCTGGTTGCTACATGGACCTTACAATTTATAAGACAGAATAAAATTGTGATTACTAGCAGTTGACTCAGGCTCATAATTATTTACTTGTTCCTGGTGAGTTCTGTGCTGGGCTTCCAAGGGGGGAAAAACATACCCTTTTAGGCTTATTTCTACCTAACTCTCTCCTGGAAGAACAGGTTACTGTCAGTTTTACTTTCGTGTTTTGTACAAATGGGGATTTGTGTGTTATTAGGACACATTTGCAAATATGATCTAAAATATTAAACGAATATGTCTTTTCTGCATTTTGATGGCTTAACTTGTCTCAGCACCTTTCTGAAGTCTAGACTGTGGGAATGAGAAGCTCTCAGCAGCCTTCAAACTCATCCACCAGGTCTCCATCTGTTTGGCCGCTGCAGGGTTGTTTCGTTTCTTTGGTCTTTAGAGAGGCAGCAGGCGGCATCTCTAAAAATAGTGTCATAAGTGAGTGTGCCTGTAGGCTGGGGGGCTCAAAGGGCCACTGTGAGTGCATTTATAGATTGTCATGTGTTATAGGGGCCCAGCTGAGAGGGACCACACAAAGCGCAAGACAGGGTCACCAGAGATGTCAGCCTCTCCTTGGTCCCCCAGGCAGCCAAACCTCTGCCAGGGACCTGCACTGAGGACAGCAGCAGAGACTAAGCAGTGTCAGGTAAGGCTCTGCAGGGAGATTGCCTGCTTCCGCAGTCACTTCCTGAGTGACCCTGAGCACATTTTACCACCTCCTTGAGCTCGTGTACTCAACTGTAAAATGGAAATAATCGGCCAGGTGCGGTGTTTCACGCCTGTAATCCCAGCACTTTGGGAGGCCAAGGTGGGCGGATCACCTGAGGTCAGGAGTTAGAGACCAGCCTGGCCAACATGGTGAAACCCCATCTCTACTAAAAATACAAAAATTAGCCGGGCATGCTGACGCATGCCTGTAATACCAGCTACTCCAGAGGCTGAGACAGGAGAATGGCTTCAGCCCAGGAGGCAGAAGTTGCAGTGGGCCAAGATCACACCACTGCATCCCAGCCTGAGTGACAGAGCGAGACTCTGTCTCAAAAAAAAAAAGGAAATAATCATAGGCATTTGTTACGAAGACATTTTATATAACCACAATGGCATCATGATTACTTAAGAAAATGCCTATAACTTCTAGAAATCCTTACTAAGCATATAGAGATGAAATAACATGAGGCCTAGGATGGGCTTTAAAGTAATTCAGCAAATATAAAGACAGGAATTATTCCATTTACATTCAGGTCAAGAAGAGGCACAACTAATCTATAATGATTTAAAAAAAAAGATCATTGATTGCCTTTGGAAAAGGGCATCAGGGAACTTTCTGGAGTACTGGAAATGTTCTACAACTTGATTTGACTGCTAATAACACAGACATAAACGTTTGTTAAAATTCATTAACCAGCCGGGCGCGGTGGCTCACACCTGTAATCCCAGCACTTTGGGAGGCCTAGACGGGCGGATCATGAGGTCAGGAGATGGAGACCATTCTGGCTAACATGGTGAAACTCCGTCTCTACTAAAAATACAAAAATTAGCCAGGCGCAGTGGCGGGCGCCTATAGTCCCAGCTACATGGGAGGCTGAGGCAGGAAAATGGCGTGAACCCAGGAGGCGGAGCTTGCAGTGAGTGGAGGTCACGCCACTGCACTCCAGCCTGGGCGACAGAGAGAGACTCCGTCTCAAAAAAAAAAAAAAAAAAAAAAAAGAAAAAATTAATTAACCTGCAAATGGTTCAGAAAAATAATAATAGCATGTTGGCAAAGAATCTTTGCTTAGCCAAACTTTATTCAGGCTTCTGAATCTCCTCCTAGGCCCATCTGTGTGCTTCCTATAAGGTCCAGTTTTAGCAAAGAACCCCATTAAGTCAGTTTAGCAGGAAACCCCTATCCTTGACATGTGACCAACCTCCAGCATTCCCCAGGTGATGTCTGATCAAGTTGGCCTATCTTTAGCAAGAATAGTGTTAGGTTCGTTTAGCTAGAATCTCCCTTACCCTCGCTGTTTCCTCCTAGTAATTTTCCATCCATTGACCCCACAGTGTTTCTTGGCTGTAAATTCCCACCTGCCCATGTTGTATTCAGAATTAAGTTCAATCTCTCTCCCTCACTGCAAGACCCTGTTACAGTGGCCCTTTTTTTTTTTTTTTAAGACAAGGTCTCACTCTGATGCCCACGCTAGAGTGAAGTGGCACCATCACAGCTTACTGCAGCCTCCGTCACCCAGGCTCAAATAATCCTCCCACTTCAGCCTCCACGCCTGGCTAATTTTTCTTTCTCAGTAGAGACAAGGTCTCACTATGTTGCCTCAGCTGGTTTTGAACTCCTGTGCTCAAGTGATCCTCCCACCTTAGCCTCCCAAACTATTGGGATAACAGGTGTGAGCCACCCACCTGGCATAATTGTTTCTTTAACAGTAAGTGTACTCAGAAAAATATTAACAATTGTATATGTGGATAAAGTTTGATAAGTAATGATAAAAACAAGTATGATAAAATGTTAACACTCAGGGAGTCTTAGTCAAGGGTATATGGAAATTCTTTGTATTATTTTACAACTTTCTGTAAGTATGAATTATTTCAAAATTATAAAAGTTTAAAAACTCATCAAACTATACACTTTAAACTGGTTGATGAATTTTACTGTGTACAAATTATACGTCAAAGAAAAAGTTAAAAACCAGACTAGAAAGCAAATGTAGCAAAATCTTGATAAATGCTGAGTCTGAGTGAGAGATGTATGGAGGTTCATTTTACCATCTTTTCTACTTTTGCGTGTGCTTGGCTATTTTCTTTTTCCTTTTTTTTTTTTTTTTTTTTTTTGAGATGGAGTTTTGCTCTTGTTGCCCAGGCTGGAGTGCAATGGCGCGATCTCAGCTCACTGCAACCTCTGCCTCCGGGGTTCAAGCGATTCTCCTGCCTCAGCCTCCCGAGTAGCTGAGATTACAGGCATGTGCCATCATGCCTGGGTAATTTTGTATTTTTAGTAGAAACAGGGTTTTTTCATGTTGGTCAAGCTGGTCTCGAACCCCTGACCTCAGATAATCCACCCGCCTCAGCCTCACAAAGTGCTGGGATTACAGGTGTGAGCCACCGCACCCGGCCTATGCTCGGCTATTTTCTAATGCAAAAGAAATTTTAAAAAATTAAAACAATTGAAAATATCAGCTAAGCTCCTGGCCCAGTGCCCAGTGCAGTGTGGCATCCCCCTCTGCAAATGGCTCATGGCTGCTACCCTGCATCTTTTCTCTGGGACAGTCGAAGGATTACACATATGTCACGCTGTTCATGCTGGTATTATCTGTGACCATGCTTGACAAAAAATGCACCCCAAGCTGTTTTTCTCTGACCTCGAGCTAAAAGACTTAAAAAAAGCAGCCAGCCAAAATTGAAGATAAGTGTCCTTTTTGAACTCCCACTTAGGTGAATGACTTTGTGCAGGCATCTCTTTAAACAGCTGCAACCACAGCAAGGCCATGAGGAAAAGTCACAGAGGACAAAAACAGAGATATTTAAATACCTTGGAAGCCAAGAGGAACCACTCTGGATCTAATTTCACTTTTGCAAGATAAACATTTGCTTTGGCTGAGACAGGAAACAAAAGTAAGGGCTGATGACCTTTGAGGTGAATCAAACACATCCCTTAAGAAGGTCTCAATTTTTAGGAGGATGACAGCCACTTGTTCCCAAGGGCTGAACAGGAGCACTAAACCAGGAGGAAGAAGACCTGGGTTCTTTTCCCACCCACATCACTGGTGATCCACATGACCTTGGGTAAGTCACTTCCTCCTCCCTAGTCCTCTTTCCTCCACTGACAAATGAGGGTTTGAACCCAAAGAACCTGTAGGGACGTTCCAGCTTTGTGGTTCTTTAAAACAAACATTGATTGGGAAAGACTCCAGGGCAAGGAAGGAGCAGGAAATGTGCCCCATACAGTCATCCAAGAGTCAAAGCCTGGGAAGTTTCCAGAGCCTAGGCAGGAGATAAATGAGGAAAGATATGTGATGTGGCCAAATCTCCAAATTTTCATGAGAAATGGAAAATCTAGATGCTTATGTCCAACCTCCTGGTTTTCAAATGATACTAATTAATTCAATTTTTTTTTTTTTTTTTTTTTTTTTTTTTTTTGAGATGGAGTCTCACTCTGTTGCCAGGCTGGAGTGTGGTGGTATGATCCCTGCTCACTGCAACCTCTGACTCTCTGTTTCAAGCTATACTCCTGCCTCAACCTCCCGAGTAGCTGGAATTACAGGCACATGCCACCACGCCCAGCTAATTTTTGTATTTTTAGTAGAAACGAAGTTTCACCATGTTGGCCAGGATGGTCTTGATCTTCTGACCTCGTGATCTGCTCACCTTGGCCCTCAAAGTGCCGGGATTACAGGCGTGATCAAATTTTTAAAATAAATGCTTGTGAGCCTAATACAAATTGCCTGAACAGAATTAGGTCCCCAGGCTGCCAGATTATGTTTTTTGTGTGAGGTCATGTCATCTCCTAAATGGGGGTAAATGAGGATCTCTGATCTTTTCAACATTGATCTTTCAACTTCAAAGCTGAAGACAAATTTTAACGACAAATACCTAAACCATGTAACTCTTAGAGAAATGTCTTTTGAAACTTTTTTTTTTACCGTAACTCACAGCAAAGAGTCCATTTTACATTGCCAGTGGTCACACACACATACACACACATGCATGTACACATACAAAATCAGAAGAAAAGATTCACAAAACGTATGCTTACTACATGCAATATACGCTGATATTTTCTATTCTATTTTACTTCATGTTAATGCAGGTAGCAACCCATTAAACTGATTTTATGGGTCATATTTGCAAAACATTCGAGTTTATATTTACTTAATTCTCATTTAATTCCCCTTATCACCTTATGAGGTAGGAATTATTATCATCCCCATTTTACAGAACAGAAAAATGAACCTCAAGCTTCGCACTCCAGATCCACCTTTTTTTCTCTTATTATTTTAACCAAGAAAGACACGAATGAGGGGAATTAAAACATGTCAAACGGCCAGATCAGAAAGGAAGAGTCCCAGAGGCAAAGCAATCAAGGAGGACCTTGGGGAGAATTTTAAAAATGAAACAAGAGGATTAAGGCTGTGTGCTGTGAAGCATGCAACTTACAAACTCCTCTTTGTCTCCCCTGTGAAATCTGCAGGAAAATCTGCATGGCTCCCCATGCTGATGGGTGAGTGGCTGCTTCAAGGAGGAGCCAGATTTGTTATCCAAGTGGCCCAAGCAGACTCAAAGAGAACACGGGTTACGCCAGAGGCTGGGAGGTTGCTACTGTCTAGATCACATTCATGAACTTGAAACCACCTCCAGACTTGTAGGAATGGGGGACTGGTGGTTGCAGGGTGAGGAGACAATGGGTAGGCATCGAATCCAGAGCCATCTGACCGCCAGGCATGGCCTGGGAAAACTTACCACTGGACTCTATTAATGAACAGACAAAAGTTCCATGTCTTCTCCACAGGCAATGATCAGAGAAGAGAAGAGGAGACAGAAGTCTAGCCCCTGATGTCAGTGAAAGACTGACATAGTGAGAGATTTGATTTATTAAGAGTGATGAACCTTGCGCCTCATTGAACCAGTCAGCTGAATCTAATGGTACTCTTTCTAATCAATCTTATTGCAACCATTTGGGACAGGGCAGGAGCCTAGCAACACCTAGCACCGCCTAGCACAACCCAGCCCAGCCCAGCCCAGCCCAGCACAGCCCAGCACAGCCCAGCACAGCACAAACATTGATTGCCCAAGGACTCCAAGGCAGGAACTTGTAACACATCTGGGCTGTATTCTAGAATGGTTGAGTCTATTCCCCACTCTTAGTCTCTTTTCTGTCTTCTGCCTCCAGGTGCCTAAAGAGAACAAATGGAGATGGGTGTCTGTTTACAAAGCCGAGCAGCAACGATTTCAAGTATCTGCTTTGGGTAACTTTCTGCATTCTCCAAAGTTGATCCTTCCAGTGTGGTATAAACACAGTTGTTGGGCAATGTTTAAAGTCAATGAGTCTTAGATTACCATCGCAAAAGTCAATTAACAAGGCAATTTCTTCCCTTGATTTGTATTTGTATATTATTAATGAACTACAAGACCTCCTAGTGAGGTAAATTAGCCTAGGTAACTGGGGAGCAGAGTACAAACATTTTTTTTTCTTTAATGGCCCCAAACATTTATCTCATACAGAGAAAACAATATACAAGCCCAGGGAGGGCTCCCTGTTCCTGCAGCCAAGGAAGCACACCAGAGCAGCTCTGATAAATATTGATGTTTGTTTATCAAAATGCCACAGGCCGTCCTGGCTAGCTGCCACCTCCTCCCACCCTCGTGCAGTCCTAACTGGCAGGACTCACTATGTAAGGAGGAGATACAGAAACCTCAACTGCCATTGCTGAAGGACTTTTAGCCTTTGTTTCCTGAATACAAAAAATAAAAATGAAAAATTGTCCTGACCTACAAGGGTTGGTGCCAGCCAAAGGACCAACATCCTCTCTTTAATGAGAGGGCAGAAATATAGACGCTTATGTACAAAGAGAATGGTAATTGAAGAGATCTCTGACTCACTGAAATAAGCAGCTTAGGGATATGTGAATGCTCCCAAAAAATGCTGCCTTGTTACAAAATCAATGCCATTAAGAAATAAATTGTGCTACATGTAAGTTCCAGAGGATTAACACAGAGACATTGATAACCACCATTCGACATGTCATGATTGAGCTATGTGCAAGGCCATGTGAAGAATACCATTAATTTAATCCCGTTTACCTATTTTTAAGTAACACTGTTCAGTCCCAAAATGCTTGGGGACTGATAGCAGAGTAAAATTTAATAATTCATGTGTTAATCCCTTTAAGAAATATTGATTGAATGCTGATCATGTAGATGCCAGACAGTAGGCATGGAACAGAAACTGAAAAAGAGACAGTCCCTCAAGGAACCCAGCAACTAGTTGGGGAGACAGACAGGTGGGTAAAGCATTATATAGCAGGCTGTAACAGAGAGGTGCACCCCAGCCCCTGCGACACACAGGAAGGAACAGTTCATTAGAAACAGCCAAAAAGGTGTCCTGGGGAGAAGCCAGGTGCCCTCTGCTCATGCCCTCTATTTTACCCCACGTTGATTTCTGCTCCTGGGATGATAAACATATTCCTCCAGGTGGCCTTCCCAGAAGGGCTGGCAGACCTCAGATGGGCAGATTTCAGATAAGCAGATCTTGATGGGCAACCCTCAGCTGGGCTGGCAGATGAGCAGACCTCCATGGGCAGCTTTCAGATGGGCAGACCTCAGTGAGCAGCTCTCAGATGAGCAGACCTCAATGGGCAGAGTGCAGATGGGAAGATCCCGGGTGGACATCTCCTTATGCCCAAAGAATCCCATCCTCTCCCTTTAGAGACACTGTAAAAGAAAACTAAAGATAGCTCCAAATTAATTTTCTTTCTGATAAAGTGTCCTGTTTTCTGTTTGCTGAGGCTCCTTTGAGAGCTCCTTGATACACTGCAGTTGAGGCTGACACAGAGAGAGCCCTGGGGGGCTTCCACAGGACCAAGGATTTCAGGATCCTCTTAAAATGATCTAGAGAGATCCACATGGGGTCAGAGGCCTGGCAGAGAGTCTCAAGCAGCCTCTTCTACCTGCAGATGGCAAAAAAAAAAGCAGAGCACAACTGCCCGATGGCTCACTCCTCCATGATTCTGTGGGTTTGCGTGTGTGTGTGTGTGCGTGTGTGTGTGTGTGTAGATTTACATGTTATGGGTTTCTACAGGAATGGCATAATGAATATCTATACTCAAAGTTCCTTTTGTCTGGAAGATGCCCCACCTCCCAGCCTCTACCTCTCAACTTCACCCACTTAAACACCTACTCACCCTTCAGATCTCAAGGAAATAACCTTCCTCAGGGAAGCCTTCCCCGCCCCCTCAGGCTGGTTGCCCGAGTTGCTCATACTCACGCTCATTGTGCCAAAGCACTGTTCCTCCAAGGCCTTTGTTAAAGCTTGAAAATATGCGTTTATTTGCAACATTTTCCTTTATCTCTGCCTGCCTCTCCCTTGGCTATAAGCTCCATGTGGGAAATAGAAGTCCAGCTTTTTCACCTCTGTAATCCTAGCTTTAGCTAAATGCCCAGAACTTAGTTACGTACTCAACAAACTCTCACTGATTTTTGAATGAACATCAAGGAACAAGACTCTCCCCAGAACCTGTTTCTCTTGTTGTCCCCACACTCCTGCCTGGTTTGGCTTTCTGTTTGGTTTCAGGCTTTGCCTTGTTGATCAAAAGCGTTATAGTCAAATATAAAGTCTTTCAACTTCCAAACATGTCATGTGCCACTGGGTCTAAAGGAGGCATGCAAAGGCACTATGACAAAATAATGAACCTTAATTTTTATTAAGGTCTGCATCCAAAATAAGCCAAATGTTATACCAATAGTAGTACATATTTGTTGTTTCAGAGAGAAGATTATAATAGGTAAAAATCAATAATGTTTTTGTTCCAGTAGATTAACTTCATGCTTAGAACAGAAAGAGAATCTAAATGAATGGCTTTTCTGCTTTTTCCTTCTCAGTAACCTGATTTGGTTATACCAAAGGGAAGAGTTGGCAGAGACAGAAAATTAGAAGGCTAAGGACATTTTCTAAAGCAGGAAGGAAGGTTTGAAAAGAAGGTTAGAATCTCCCTGACCTGTCAAGTTGGTGGCTGAAAGGAACTTACCTGGCTGGTAGTCTGCCCTTCAAAATTATCTTTGGCCTTCAAGTAGGAACTTCCAAGGGTATCTGACAGCAGCAGATACCCTTGGACAAAGGCCCCCAGACACAAGATCTCATCCCTTAGCAAGAGTTGGTTGGTCCAAGGTTGAGTGAGTTTCTCTCCCTGGAATTTGGAATCAGGCCACAGAGCCATATGCCTTTCTCTTAGGCACTTGAAATGGGATGTGAAGATAGGTCAGGTTCAAGGTGCCTGGACTGGCCCCATGAGTGAAGAACCAAAGAGAGCCAGCCTACAGGCAGAGAGAAATGACAAACGAGGAACGGTCAGGCGTCAAGATGGCCACCCCATTCCCAATTGTCTAGGCTCTGAGCCGTGTCCGTTATGAGGCCAGCCTGAACTTCCTGTCCTTGGAATTCATAATATTCCCTTGAGTCCTCCTAGAAAGTGCCCTTCCTCCACATTTTTGGTTGTCAAAGTTAGTTTAAGTGTTTCTGTTCCTTGTAAATTAGCTAACTGTGGCTGTTGTAACAAACTGCCACCAACTGGGTGGCTTTGACCAACAGAAGCTTATTCTCTCACGCCTCTGGAGGCCAGAAACCTGAAATCAAAGTGTCAGAAGGCCATGCTCCCTCCTAAGCCTCTGGGGGAAGATTATTCGTTGCTTCCTCCAGCTTCTGCTGGCGCTGGATAGTCCTTGGCTAGCGGCTGCGCAACTCCAGTCCTGCCTCCATCTTCACATGACCGTCTCCTCTTGTCCCTATGTCTTCTCCTCTCCTCTCTCTTGTCGCTTGTCACCTATTTAATCCAGGACGACCTAGATCCTTAACTATATCTGCAAAGACCCTTTTTCCAAATAATGTCACATTTATAGGGACCAGAAGTTAGGAGTTGGACATATCTTTTTGGAGGCCACCATTCAACTCACTATACCTTGCAGCCCACTGGGCCGTAAGATGAGTTTACCAAATATTCCTGAGCAGCCTCGCAGAGTATGAGTGATCAGCTGATGCATAGCCCACAACATAAACTGTTTATAGATTCTAAAGGATGATATGTGAATAAGGCAATTGGAGTTTTTTTAATGGGAAAAGTGTTTTGTGGCATTTTGTTTTTGAATATTCTCGGATGGAGTGACGCCTTGGTCTGTTACATCTGAAGTCACATCTTCTCCAGTCTCTTTTGGATTGATGAGAATAATTGTAGTGTAATGGCCACTGTGATATACTGCTAGGTGCCAGCTGCTGTACTTGACCTTTTTTTTTGTTTTTTGTTTTTTGTTTTTTTTGAGTCAGAGTCTTGCTCTGTTGCCCAGGCTGCAGTGCAGTGGCAGGATCTCGCCTCACTGCAACTTCCACCTCCAGGGTTCAAGCGATTCTCCTGCCTCAGCCTCCTAAGTAGCTGGGACTACAGGCATGCACCACCACACCCAGATAATTGTTGTATTTTTATTGGAGATGCGGTGTCACCATGTTGGCCAGGCTGGTCTCGAACTCCTGACCTCAGGTGATCTGCCCACCTTGACCTCCCAAAGTGCTAGCATTACAGATGTGAGCCACTTTGCCTGGCCTGTACTTAGCTCTTTATATGGCATCTCACTTCGAATCTTTACCATGATCTTTTGATGGTGGGATTATTATCCCCATGAGTCACACCCAAGTAGGTCAGTGCTTTAAGCCACCAGGATGGCCTTTTTCAAGATCTGGCACTTTGCGGGCTATGGATATTAAAAGATCTAATGCGGGCAGCACCTGCCAAGTGCCAGTCAATACATTTGGTGCACTATGTTTGTTATCTCACGTGATCTTTACAGCTTCTCCTTGAGGGAGGCAGTGCAGAAAATAGAGGAAGGCCGATCCCATTAACCAAGGCTTCTCACGGACATAACCTGCTGAAGTCAGTGAGACAAAGTCTCAGATATTCCAGCTTCTGTGGGCCCAGGGGGATCAGCCCCTACAGAGCTACTCACAATAACTTAAAGAAACATGACACATGTGGACAAGAGAATGGCAATTGGAAACTGAAGGTGACAAACACCCCTTCAATTGGAATGTTCCTCTTACTTGAGAAGCTGCCAATCTCACCTCCCAAGCTGTGGTCTGGAAGGGAAGTAAAGTAAAGCAGCCCCCAAGGGCGAGCCCAAGAGAGAAAGTTTAAAACTTCCCTAGGCAAGTTTTTCACCTTAGTAATTTCCCAGCCCAACCCCAGGAGAGGATTTCCTTTCAAAAGCCTCACGCTGTACTCATAATTTCCCTCTTCCTTCTAATTGCCAATAGTACTGCTTCCCCTCCTCCTCTCTCCCTAAGAGTTGAGGACACGGAGTTCAGATCAAAATCACAACTTTCCTTCCCCCTCCATTCCTCCTCGCGTAGCTCCATCCACACAGTCATCCAAGTCAGCCACCTGGACGTCTCCCTCAGCTCCGCTCGGCCCTCTGCCCCAGAGCCATCGGGCATCAAGTCCTGCCTACCTATCTGCCTCTCAGTGACTTCCCCTCTCCCTAGCCCTCATTGCCCTGGATTAAGTCCCCAGCATCTCTCTCCAGGACTTCGTCAGGTCTCTCTGCCTCCATCAGTTCTTTGGGGTTTTTTGTTTTTTGTTTTTTGTTTTTGTTTGTTTGTTTGCTTGTTTTTGTTTTTGTTTTTTTGAGACGGAGTCTTGCTCTGTCTCCCAGGCTGGAGTGCAGTGGTGTGATCTCGGCTCACTGCAAGCTCCGCCTCCCGGGTTCACACCATTCTCCTGCCTCAGCCTCCCGAGTAGCTGGGACTACAGGCACCCACCACCATGCCTGGCTAATTTTTTGTATTTTTAGTAGAGATAGGGTTTCACCATGTTAGCCAGGATGGTCTCTATCTCCTGACCTCGTGATCCACCCGCCTCGGCCTCCCAAAGTGCTGGGAGTACAGGAGTGAGCCACCGTGCTGGCCTGTTTTCTTTTTTCCTTTTTTTTTTTTGTTTTGAGATGCAGTCTCACTCTGTCGCCCAGGCTGGAGTGCAGTGGCACAATCTCGGGTCACTACAACCTCTGCCTCCCGGGTTCAAGTGATTCTTGTGCCTCGGCCACCTGAGTGACTGTGATTACAAGCACACGCCACCACGCCTGGCTAATTTTTGTAGTTTTAGTAGAGACAAGGTTTCACCATGTTGGCCAGGCTGATCTTGAACTCCTGGCCTCAAGTGATCTGCCTGCCTCAACCTTCCAAAGTGCTGGGATTACAGGTGTAAGCCACTACACCCAGCCCTCCATCAGTTCTTAATTTGATCTTGTTGTTCCTTTGCTTTTGTTTGCATTATTTTCTTTTACCTACACATGGGGTCAGAGACCTGGCAGGAAGCCTCAAGCAGCTTCCTCTACCTGCAAATGGCAAAAATCTCCATTCTGGCATTGCATGAGCCTCCAGCAGTGGTTTTCAAAATGTGTCCAGAGGAACCCCAGCTTAACGGTTCCTGTTGGATTTTTTTGTTGTTGTTGTTGTTGTTTTGTTTTTTACGGAGTCTCACTCTGTTACACAGGCTGGAGTGCAGTGGCGCGATCTTGGCTCAACTGCAGCCTCCACCTCCTGAGTTCAGGCGATTCTCCTGCCTCAGCCTCTGGAGTAGCTGGGATTACAGGCATGCACCACCACACCAAGCTGATTTTTGTATTTTTAATAGAGACGAGGTTTCACCATGTTGGCCAGGCTGGTCTTGATCTCCCAACCTCAAGTGATCCGTCTGCCTCGGCCTCTCAAAGTGCTGGGATTACAGGCATGAGCCACCACGCCTGGACCCTGTTAGAATTTTGATGGGCCCAGAAAAGAAATTCTGCCTGAGTTTTGAACAAATTGAGGACAAAGGGTTTAGACAGATGGAAATAAAAATCTCATCTTTATTACTGAGAAAGCTATATTAGAGGATGTGGCTTAGCTTTGGCCAAATAGCACGGTGACAGTTCCCTGAATTAAACCACAGATGCCCTGCACAGCACAGACATTCCTCTTCTTGGCAGTGACTGTGCTTTGAGAAGTGGGTTCCCAGGTGTGGATAGAGAAATATGAATTAACATGCAAACCTAGGGCTTAGACTTTTGTAAAAGTTGTCAGGCAGCATTTCTCAAAGCTTGTGCCTTGGAACACTAACCTCGAGAAGAGCTGATCTGGGAAGAAAATGCTCCATGGCCAAATGCCTTTAAAGAAAATCACACACCAAGTTCTCCCTTGAGAATCACAATTAGAGTCTCCCTGGTCTGCAATGAGGAAATCAGACTGACCTTGCTTATTAAATGTTGACCCTTGTTTCCCAATATTATCTGACTAAAAGCACCTGGGCCGGGCACAGTGATTCACGCCTGTAATCCCAGCAGTTTGGGAGTTCGAGGTGGGTGGATCACCTGAGGTTGGGAGTTCGCAACAAGCCTGACCAACATGGAGAAGCCCCATCTCTACCAAAAATACAAAATTAGCCAGGCGTGGTGGCACATGCCTATAATCCCAGCTACTCAAGTGGCTGAGGCAGGAGAGTCACTTGAACTCGTGAGGCGGAGATTGCGGTGAGCTGAGAACGCGCCATTGCGCTCCAGCCTGGGCAACAAGAGCAAAACTCCATCTCAAAAAAAAAAAGTGCTTTGGGGAGTGGTGAGTCTTTTTATGTTTCTATGGGAAATAAATGATATCAGAGTAAGGCTGCTGGCCTCGCTCTGTCTCCATGGCAAGAGAAAGAAGAATGACTTACATGACTGTGGAATGGAGTAGGGGCTCAGGTCCTTCCTCCCCATCTCTTCAACGAGGGTCTTCCTAAGTGGGTCTTTGGTTTTCATTTTTTTGCTGTTTCTTACAGGCTGTACCTCTAAATTCTCTTCTGAAATTTTTCTCTTTTGACCCCGCAACGATTTTGACAGCAGAATGAGCACTTAGGAATGCTTTTTTTTTTTTTTTTTTTTTTTTTTGAGATGGAGTCTCGCTCTGTTGCCCAGGCTGGAGTGCAGTGGTGCGATCTCAGCTCACTGCAAGCTCCACCTCCAGAGTTCACATCATTCTCCTGCGTCAGCCTCCAGAGTAGCTGGGACTACAGGAACCCGCCAACATGCCCGGCTGATTTTTTTTTTGTATTTTTAGTAGAGACAGATTTCACTGTGTTAGCCAGGATGGTCCTGAACTCCTGACTTTAGGTAATCCACCCACCTCGGCCTCCCAAAGTGCTGGGATTACAGGCATGAGCCACCGCGCCCAGCCCAATTAGGGATCCTTTAATACAAAAAGTTTATGACGAAAGTAGAACCGGGTGTGGTGACTTATGCCTGTAATCCCAGCACTTTGAGAGGCCAAGACGGGCAGATCACCTGAGGTCAGGAGCTCGAGACCAGCCTGAGCAACATGGTGAAACGCTGCCTCTACTAAAAATACGAAAATTAGCCAGGCATGGTGGAAGATGACTGTAATCCCAGCTACTCAGGAGGCTAAGGCAGGGGAATCACCTGAACTCGGGAGGCGGAGGTTGCAGAGTCGAGACCATGCCACTTCACTCCAGCCTGAGCGACAGAGCAAGACTCTGTCTCAAAAAAAATAAATAAATAAAATAAAAAGTTTATGTCTAAAGTAGACGGAAAGAGAATTTTTGATTTCACAAACGAAATGCTTTGCGTATGACTTCTGGACTCTGAAACAAGGGTGCAGGGGCGGGGAGGGCACGCAAAGTCTTCTGCAGTGGCTTTGTGGTTAAAAGTGATATGAAGGCCGAAACGGGTGAATCACAAGGTCAGGAGATCGAGACCATCCTGGCTAACACGGTGAAACCCCGTCTCTACTAAAAAATACAAAAAACTAGCCGGGCAAGGTGGCGGGCGCCTGTAGTCCCAGCTACTCGGGAGGCTGAGGCAGGAGAACGGCATGAACCCAGGAGGCAGAGCTTGCAGTGAGCTGAGATCCGGCCACTGCACTCCAGCCTGGGCCACAGAGCAAGACTCCGTCTCAAAAAAAAAAAAAAAAAAGTGATATGAAGGGTCCTTTGCAAAACAGAGACATGTAAAACAGTTTCAAGTAGATGATTCCTAGTCTTCATATTACATTGGAAATATGTGTCAGTTTTGTTCATTAGAATCAGTGAATTGCATATTAAATGCTGTAGTGAGAAATCATCCTTGGTCAAAAAGATAGTCTTGCTCCTCTTAAGAAAGGGATCTACCCCCCAACCCCACCCCCATAGTCTTTTGAGGCAATTGAAGAACATGGAAGAAAAAAGGTCTGCCCAGCTAAGCAATTTTGTGGAAAGAACAAAACACTCTTCAGTCTAGGGATGCTCTTAATTATGCTCATGCTGATGGAGATGACTATAAAAAGCCATGTGGTCTAAAATGGGCAGGATCGACGTTCTTAGGTCAGCTCTTGGTCTGTCTTCATTCCAAAGATATTTTGGTCTGAGCCAGGAAGTGAGACAATAAGGGTAAAAACATCTGAAACACACAAGCATCTTCCATCTATTTGTCCAAAGGTATCAGAGGATATAAAGAGCCCAAGCGTGGTTTGAGAAAAGTGGCTTTTGCGCAAATGAGAACAAAATTTGCTGGGGATTCAATGAGAGTCTAGGTCAATTTCTATACAGTTCCAGGAAAAGAGGAGTTTTGACAGTCATGGGTTTATTTAATCAATGTATTCAAGCATTTGAGAAAATTCAGGTCCTGAAATAAACTTATTTTAACTAGGTATGTACAAAGCCCAACAAGACTGTTAATAAACCAGTACCTATCAACAAATCCAGTAATGATCAAAGCTTCTCCTCCATTTGCAAAAGAAAAACATGCCCGCAGACGTGCCTTGCAGGGTTAACAGTTGTAAAATTTGAGTGTGCTCTCCTTTTTCTTGTTTTGTTTTGTTCTGTTTTGTGAAGGGTTTCGCTCTGTCATCCAGGCTGTAGTGCCATGGTACCATCTTAGCTCACTGCAACCTCTGCCTCCTGGGCTAAAGAAGCAATCTTCCTGCCTCAGCCTCCCAAAAGTGTGCTCTTCTACCCCTAGGAGTTCATATATACCAAATGTATCCAGTTCATTCACGCAACACACTTTGAATTCCTGGGCCTGGAGTTATAAAGACAGGTAAGATTATAGTCCTTGCTCTCAAGGAGCACAATCTAGTTGGAGTGACAGGAATATCAGCAAATTTAAGGAACCAGTGGAGTGACAGAGGCAGCGTAGGAATGTGTACTGAGAACAGTGAGGTCCAAAGGAAGGGATGGTCAGAATGCCTGGGGAGAGGACAGAACATATTCAAGAATAAAGAAGGGGCTGGGCTTGGTGGCTCATGCCTGTAATCCCAGCACTTTGGGAGGCCGAGGTGGGTGGATCACCTGAGGTCGGGAGTTTGAGAGCAGCTTGACCAATGTGGTGAAACCCCATCTCTACTGAAAAATACAAAAATTAGCCAGGTGTGGTGGCACATACCTGTAATCCCAGCTACTTGGGAGGCTGAGACAAGAGAACTGCTTGAACCCGGAAGGCAAAGGTTGCAGTGAGCTGAGATCATGCCTCTGCACTCCAGCCTGGGCAACAGAACTAGACTCTGTCTCAAAAAAAAAAAAAAGCATGGTACTGCTAGAAGTATGAATGTAGAAATCAACAGAATAGAATTGAAAGTTCAGAAACAACACCTCACATTTATGGCCAATTGGTTTTTGAAATGATACCAAGACAATTCAAAAAAGAAAAGCAGCCTTTTCAACAAATGGTTCTGGGACAACTGAACACCCATATGCAAAAGAATAGCTGAACCCCTCTCTCACACCATACACAAAAATTAATTCAAAGTGTGTTGTAGATCTAAATGTATGAGCTAAAATTATAAAATTCCTAGAAGAACACAGGAGTAAATCTTTGTCACCTTGGGTTAGGTAATGGCTTCTTAGGTATGACACCAAAAGCACAAGAAACAGAAAAAAAAATAGATAAATTTGACTTTATCAAAATTAAAAACATTGGCCAGAAGCAGTGGTTTACACCTGTAATCCCAGTACTTTGGGAGACCAAGGCAGGCAGATCACTTGAGCCCAGGAGTTTGAGACCAGCCTGGGCAACAAGGTGAAACCCCATCTGTACAAAAAATACAAAACATTAGCCAGGCATGGTGGCACACACCTGTAGTCCCAGCTACTTGGGAGGCTGAGGTGGGAGGATCATTTGAGCCTGGGAGGTCAAGGCTACAGTGAGCTATGATCATGCCACTGCACTCCAACCTGGGCAACAGAGTGAGACCCTGTGTCACTAAAAAAAAAAATTTAAAACATTTATGCTTCAAAGAGCACCATCAAAGTAAGAAATGACAACTTATAAAATTGAGGATATTTTTGCAAAGCATATATCTGAGAAAGAAATCGTACCCAGAATTTATAAAGAACCCATGCAACTTAGTAATAAAAAGATAAATAGCCCAATTTAAAAATGAGCAAAAGATTTGAATACACATTTCTCCAAAGAAGAGCACCATTAGACTTTAAGGAAATACACATCAAAACCATAATCAGATACTACCTCACATGCATTAGGATGGCTAAAATCAAGACAAGTGATGGCAAACAAGTGGAGAAATTGGAATCCTCATACTCTCCTGGTGGGAAAGTAACATGGTACAGCTACTTTGAAAAACAGTCTAGCAGTTTCTCAAAAGGTTAAACACAGAGCTACTATAAAGTCATATGATCCAGGGATTGTACTCCTTGGTATATATCCAAGAGAAATGAAAACCCATGTCCACACAAAAACTTGTACACAAATGTTCATAGCAGTATTATTCATAATAGACAAAAAGTGGAAACAACCTAAACATTTAACAGATGAAAGCATAAACAAATTATACATCCATATAACAGAATATTATTTGACCATAAGAAAAATCAAGTACTGATAACTGCTACAACCAGATGAACCTTAAAACATTATGCAAAGTGAAAGAAGCCAATAGCAATAGACCATATATTGTTTGACTCCTTTCACATGAAATACTCAAATTAAGTAAATCCATAGAGACAGAAGGTGATTTGTGGTTGCTGGGTTGGGAAGAAATAGGGCATGATTACTGATGGATATGGGTTTCTCTTTAGGGCGTTGAAAATGTTCTAAAGTTAGATTGTGGTGATGGTAACCCAACTCTGAATATATTAAAAACTAATGAACTATACACTTTAAATGGGTGAATTTTAAGGTATGTGAAAAATATCTCAATAAAGCTATTTAAAATCTCATTAATCTTGTTCTCATTAATCTTGGTTTTTTGTTTTGTTTTATTTGGAGACAGATGCTGGAGTGCAGTGGTGTGATCTCGGCTCACTGCACCCTCTACCTCCTGGGTTCAAGCAATTCTCATGCCTCAGCCTCCGCAGTAGCTAGGACTACAGACACACACTGCCATGCCCAGCTAATTTTTCTTTTTTCTTTTTTTTGTTTTGTATTTCAGTAGAGGCAGGGTTTCACTATGTTGCTCAGGATACTGGTCTCGAACTCCTGAGCTCAGGCAATCTGTCCACCTTGGCCTCCCAAAGTGCTAGGATTACAGGCATGAGCCACCGTGTCCAGCCCTAAAATCTCATTAATCATAAAGATACTGAAAAATCATAGAGATTCTGTCAATATTTTTGTAGCACTACAACATTTTTTCCCATCTTATGACTCAAGGCCCTGAAGGCACTTTTTTTTTTTTTTTTAACATACCTTGCAAAGATCATTGGTCTTCAAAAAATGAAGTAAGTCAGCATTTTGCAATTAGAGGGAAGAGGTAGTCCAAGGTTCAGTGGTCAAGTTTTTACCCAACAGGAAAGTAGGTCCCCAAATGTTGCTTTACACTTTGTAACTGAAAAATTAACGCACGCTTATTAAATGTTTACATGGTGTTAAAAAGACTTCTTTGTCTTTTGGGGGAAACTGAAGGGTGCACAGAAGAAAGATGGTCAGCTAGGGGTCCCACTGAATTTTTCTTTGCTAATGTTGACTATCTGATTCCTTTGGATACATGGTGGAAGAGAGCAAAGGGCTGGTGTGCCATGGTGGTTACACGGTCAGAATCTGGACATGGCTGGCTTGGAATACTGCCCGTGCCACTTAGCAGCTGTATGACCTTGTGCAAGCCAGTTAACCTCTCTGTGCCTCCATTTCCTTCTCTATAAAATGAAAATTCTACTCTCCCTTCAGTTTTTATCAGAGGGCTTAGCCTGTTGTATTGTGCCCATAAATGGTACCTTTATGTGTAGGCACTTTATGAGCAGTATATCTTCATGATTTCTTTCATGACTTAGAAAAAAAAAAGGGGTTGGCATTTTCTGAAGATCAGGATCTTATCTTTTTCTATCAGTTGTTTCATTCTGATATGTTTATTATTAAGTTATTTGTCAAAGTACTCTCCTGAAATTCTGCTATTAGGTAATCAAGAATTAAGACACTTAGGCCAGTCATGGTGGCTCACGCCTGTAATCCCAGCACTTAGGGAGGCCAAGGCAGGCAGATCACCCGAAGTCAGGAGTTCGAGACCAGCCTGACCAACATCGAGAAACGCTGTCTCTACTAAAAATACAAAATCAGCTGGGCGTGGTGCCGTGGGCCTGTAATCCCAGCTACTTGGGAGGCTGAGGCAGGAGAATTGCTTGAACCCGGGAGGCGGAGGTTGCAGTGAGCCGAGATCAGCCATTGCACTCCAGCCTGGGCAACAAGAGCAAAACTCCATCTCAAAAAAAAAAAAAAAAAAAAATTAAGACACTTGATTGCTATGTATTTTCTTAACAAATGTGACTCTACTGTTCCTTAGCAAAAGTGTACGGAGTGCAGGCTCAGAATGAGATGCCCAGCTGCTGAACCCCATTCTTCTAATGTGTGGTGGGCAGAAAGGGCCAGTGTAGGCAAGAAGTGTCTCAGTTCAAAACCACCTTCTAAGGCCCCCTTCATCCCAGGGCTTCTTTGGGGACTAAGCAGAAGTGCTTATTTACAATGCAAATACCCCAAATGACCTATCAATCCATCAGTTATCCAGGGTGTTCCTTTCCATATTGCCCTCAGACCTGGGAAAGAGAAGGGTGACTAATATCACCCTAATATCACACACACATTGATATGGTTTGGCACTGTGTCCCCACCCAAATGGCAGGTCAAATTGTAATCCCCACATGTTGGAGGAGGGGTCTGGTGGGAGGTGATTGGATCATGGGGGCAGACTTCCCCCTTGCTGTTCTCGTGATAGTAAATGAGTTTTCATGAGATCTGGTTTTAAAAGTGTGTAGGGCTTCCCCGTTTATTCTTTCTCTCTCTTGCTATGCCATGGTAACACATACTTGTTTCCCCTTCACCTTCTGCTGTGATAAGTTCCTGAGGCCTTCCAGCCATGCTTCCTGTACAGCCTGCAGAACTGTGAGTCAATTAGACCTCTTGGTAGTTCCTTATAGAAGCATGAGAACAGACTAATACACACATATACACACTTCTTAAAGAACATGTGTGTTCCTTTGTCACATGGGACCTGGTGCTCAGCACTGGCATATCACTACCCCTAATCCTAAACATCTGCTCCTGGCACCAATGCTGCTCAAGCCCTAGGGAACACTTTTCCATATTTCTTACCTTTTATCCTCAAAACAAAGGCTACCTGTCCTGAATGTCATAAAGGTTTATGGATTGCTGCTGCCAACATCAGAGATGGACACAGTTTCAGAGGGCAGACAGCATTTTAGTGGTAGGGACCATTAGGAAGAGAAAAGGCAAATTAATTAACCTGTCAATTTCTTTCTCTCAGAGAGCATGAATAAAATAGATCTTTGTTTAGCATAGTATCATTCCCTGTCATGCTGAACTTATTTTTTCCTTTTATTTCTTTCATTCGTTGTTCCTAAACTCTTCGTGAATTAGCACAATCACAAAAAAATGCATATGGGTGGCTGAGAGACATACTATAATATTAAACCATTCATATTACTCTTAAGTATATTTGTAATTTTAGGCATGAAATGAGTGGCATGTAATACTGATTATTTGTATTGGCAACTAAGTTAAAAGGGTGAATGCTAGAATACTGAGTAATTTATTTTTGTAAAAGTATTTATTATGATTTAACTCCACTGTTAAAATTTTAAACAAAAAAAGTAGCTTTATTGAAATAGTTCATTTATAATTTTTACATTCATTAATTATAATTTCTACTTTGCCTTTTTTTTTTTTTTTTTTTTTGGGACGGAGTCTCGCTCTGTTGACCAGGCTGAAGTGCAATCTCACGATCTCGGCTTACTGCAACTTCTGCCTCCCGAGTTCAAGAGATTCTCCTGCCTCAGCTTCCCAATTAACTGGGATTATAGGCACCTGCCACCATGCCTAGCTAATTTTTGTATTTTTGGTAGAGCCGGGGTTTCACCATGCTGGCCAGCCTGGTTTCAAACTCCTGACCTCAGGCGAACTGCCTGCCTCAGCCTCCCAAAGTGCTGGGATTACAGACATTAGCCACCTCACCCAGCATTTTTCTTTTGAAATGGAGTCTTGCTCTGTAGCAAGGCCGGAGTGCAGTGGCATGACCTCGGCTCACTGCAACCTCCGCCCCCTGGGTTCAAGTGATTCTCCTGCCTCAGGCTCCTGAATAGCTGGGACTACAGGCGCACACCACCAAGCCCAGCTAATTTTTGTATTTTTAGTAGAGACAGGGTTTCACCATGTTGGCCAGGATTGTCTCGATCTCTTGACCTCTTGATCTGCCCACCTCAGCCTCCCAAAGTGCTGGGATTACAGACGTGAGTGACCACGCCTGACACTCTACTTTGCTTTTTAATGTAAATATTTTTCATGCTTTAAAAATTTTTTTCAAACATACTGAATTTTAACTTTTACATTTACTTTCATTTTACATTTTTGGTGGAAATATATTCAAATTTGATACTTTTTGAATATAATTATGTCGTTTTAATCCTTTGGATCATATCAATGGAATGTAAATTATTTGTATACTTTGATTACAATTATATAATTAGTCTTTTTCCTGCTATGAAAGAAAAAAAATTTATGAAATATGTAATGATTCATGAAATATGTCTTTATTTTATCACTCATTCAAATATCTCTGGGCCATCAATAGCACATACATAGTAATAACTGAATTCAGTTGCTCTTGATGTTTTGTAGGCTTTCAGTCAGATAAAACCTATAGTTTTCCAACTTAAAAGGAAAATTTCCATTATGAAGTCACATTTGTCAATGTAGCGGGAGAAAAAAATTATTTTACAGCTTGATTTATAGTTTTCTATTTGGTTATTATTATTTTATTTTTTAATTTTTTTTTTTTTTTTAGAGACAGAGTGTCACTCTGTTACCCAGGCTGCAGTGCAGTGGTGCAATCAGAGCAGCCTTGAACTCCTGGGTTCAAGCAATCCTCCTACTTCAGCCTCCCAGGTAACTAAAACTATAGGCATGAGCCAATAGGCCCAGCTAATTTTTTTTTTTTTTTTTTTTTTTTTTTTTTGTAGAGACAGGGTTCCTATGTTGCCAAGGCTGGCCTGAAGTTCCTTAGCTCAAGTGATCCTCCCGCCTCAGTCTCCCAAATAGCTGGGACTACAACGCATGCCACTTAGTTATAATTTTAAATATTTAGACCATTTGTACTCTAGCCCTGGCCCCACATATGTTAAAGATGAGCCTGACTGCTATAATCAGATAATCAGATAGTCTTTTTTAAAAAATTTAACTAATAACAGTTAACTTATTGGCACTAAATATGTTCCAGGCCCTGTGTTAGGTACTGTCTGCATATTATCACATTAAATCCTCCCAATAACCCTATGTCGTTATTCCCACTTTATTTATTTATTTATTTATTTTAGCTTTTATTTTAGGTTCTGCGATATATGTGCAGGTTTGTTATATAGGTAAATTGCGGGTCACAGGGGTTTGGTGTACAGATTATTTCATTACCCAGGTAATAAGCATAGCACCCAGGGAATAAGCATAGGTAGTTTTTTTATCCTCACCCTCCTCCCACCCTCCACCCTCAAGTAAGCTGTGTTGTCTATTGATGCCTTCTTTGTGTCCATGTGTACTCAGTGTTTATCTCCTACTTGTGAGAGCTTATCTCCCACATGTGAGTACATATGGTATTTGGTTTTCTGTTCCTGCACTAATTCGTGTAGGATAATAACCTCCAGCTCCATCCATGTTACTGCAAAGGACATGATCTTAATCTATTTTTATGACTGTGTAGTAGTCCATGGCATATATGTACCACATTTTCTTTATCCAGTCTACCACAATGGGCATTTAGGTTGATTCCATGTCTTTGCCATTGTGAATAGTGTTGTGATGAACATACATATGCCTGTGCCTTTGTGGTAGAGCAATTTCTATCCCTTTGGGTACACATCCAATAATGGGATTGCTGGGTTGAATGGTAGTTCTAAGTTTTTGAGAAATCGCCAAACTGCTTTCCACAATGGCTGAACTAATGTTCATTCCCACCAGTAGTATATAAGCATATCCTTTTCTCTACAACCTCACCAGCATCTGTTATTTTTTTTACTTTTTAGTAATAGCTGTTCTGACTGGTGTGAGGTGGTATCTCATTGTGGTTTTGATTTGCATTTCTCTAATGATTGGCGATGTTGAGCGTTTTTAATATGCTTATTGGTTACATGTATGTCTTCTTTGGAGAAGTGTCTGTTCATATCCTTAGCCCATTTTTTAATGGTATCCCCACTTGATGGAGAGGAACCATAAACCTGGAGAGTTTCCATGACTCACTCATGGTCACACAACCCCTAAGCCCTGGAGCTGGGATCTGACCCCAGGAGGCCTGAGTAATTTCGGGAAAAGGCACTTTGGGAGAGGTGACCTTGATGGGGAACTTGGACACATGATGGCAACTGGGAGGAACAGGTGTTGGGAGGAAGGGTGGCGAGGAGAAGGCCTCCTGATTCTAGTCTGACTAGAGATCTGATGTCACCTCCAGGAAACATCACCCAAGCACCAAAAGCTACCAAGTATCTGGATGGGTAGGAGGCAGTGCCAGTTTTTACCAATTCTTCATGTTCTTCTGATTTCAGCAAGAGGTGAGCAAAAGAAAAAAAAAAATTCCATTTACTTTTATTACTTTGAATGCTCATCCTCAGTCATTTAACAGGTAAATTCAAAGGGCTAATTCTTTCTTTCCTTCTTTATCTCTCCCTCCATCTTTCTTTCTCCTTCTTTCTCTCCCTATTTTCTTCTCTCCCTCTCTTTCTTTCTTCAATCACATATATATTGAGCTCCTACTATGTACTAAGCATTCTGCTAGGTAATAAACAAAAAAGACAGTGCCTAATCATTATGGGGCTCCCCACAGAGTGGGAAGACAGAGGGCAAACCAACATGAAAATCCTAAAGATTACAACTACGGTAAATGCCATAAAGGAGAGAGAGAGAATGCTGGGAAGGTGTTTATGTGTCAGGGGAATCTGGCCCAGTCTCAGAGTGTCAGGGAAGACTTCCCTGGAAAACTGTCATTAGATCCAGGTGATAAGTAAGGTTAACCACACACAGGTTTGGGAGAATAGCCAAGCTGAGAAAATAGTTTGAACAGAGGCCCCATGAGGAGAGGGAGCCTATGGGTGGGAACACGAAGATTCTGAGAAAAGGCCAGTGAGGCTGGATGTGTGTTTGGAGGAAAGGTTCCGACCATTCCTGACCAGGGGTCAACAAATTAAGGCCCATGGGCTGAATTCAGCTATAATGATAGAGCTGATAGTTGCAACAGAGACATTATGACCTACAAAGCCTAGAATATTGCTCTGTGCCTTTTATAGAAAAAGTTTGCAGCCGGGGTGATGTTTCACACCTGCAATCCCAGCACTTTGGGAGGCCAAGGTGGGAAGATCTCTAATCTCAGGAGTTCGAGACCAGCCTAGGCAACATAGAGAGACCTTATCCCTACTAAAAAATTAAAAATAAAAAAATTAGCTGGGTGTGGTGGCATGAGCCTGTAGTCTCAGCTACTCAGGAGGCTGAGATGGGAGGATCACTTGAGCCTGGGAGGTCGAGGCTGCAATGAGCTGTGATCATACCACTGCACTCCAAACCTGAGCAACAGAGTGAGACCCTGTCTAAAAAAAAAAAAAAAAAAAAATTAAAAAAATTTTTAAAAAGAAAAGAAAAAAATACATAAAATAGTTGTTTTTTTGTTTTTTTGTTTTTTAAATACAAAGTTTGCAGACCCCTGATCTAGGAGACAGTGGAAGTCAGACCTTGCAGGCCCATTGCTGATTGTGCAGGCCCATTGATGACTGTGACCTTTGTCTTAACAGCTATGGGAAACCATCAGAGTGCTTTAAGACTGAAGGGGACAGGGAATAACAGGATCGGATTTCATGAGGAACATTCAGGAGTTGAATATGTACTTAGATTGTCAGGATGTCCCAGGCCAGCCCAGTCCTTCCAAAGATCCCTATAAGGGAATTGTGGCATTAATCTCCTCATAAATGGGTTCTAAGTCTTTCTTGCCTGTGGCAAGTGGCACCAGTCAGTTTCTTTCTACCTAAGACCCTATATTGGTCAAAATCCTTTGGGAGCAAATAACAGAAGACAACATAAACCAGCTATATAGCAGGAAGAAAATGTGTTGGTTCACATAGCCAGGAAGGGCAGTAGGTGATTCAGAGAAGCCAAGAAAGAGCAACAGAAAAAAGAGTCCATAACCCTTGGCCCAGGAACTCACTGTATGGAGAACCATCTCTCCATTTGCCTCTCATTTTTGCTTAATCCTGCTTGGCTTCCTGCACAAACAGACATGCTCCACTGAGTAAACCCAGGTTCATATTTTCCCAGTTTAGGCTCCCCAGCAGAAAGAGAGTGTCTCCTTGCCCCAGCCTGTACATTCATCTTGGGGTTAGATTGTAAATGGCTCTGCTCAGGTCACATGCCCACTGTCTCTAGAACAATCATTGTTCTCAGAGGGATCTGGTGCTATAAATCGGGCATATGTCTATCCTTAAGGCCAAGGGATGGGCCTGGAATTGAGAACTTCAGAACAGCCTAGAAGGGGAGAGGGAAGTTTTCAAAAGAAAGGAATGTTGACCCAGCGCAGTGGCTCACATCTGTAATCCCAGCACTTTGGGAGACCGAGCCGGGCAGATCACTTGAGGTCAGGAGTTTGAGACCTGCCTGGCCAGTCCGGGGTTTGAGACCAGCGTAGGCTAGTTCCGGGGTTGGAAAGAAGTGGACTGGCTTGCAGAACAATTTAGGAGGAATATAAATGCTGATTAAGACCTCATCTATCTAAAAAGGGTTTGATTATAGTTGTCCCAGGAAGGGGACCCATCAAAATGACCTTCTGAGAAGCCTTACAACTCCAGAGTTAGTTCAGGTTCTGAATTGTAGTGAAGGAGAGTGGAAATTAGCAAACAGCCTCAAATGACAGATAAGCAGTTTTGAGACTGGTAACAGTATTAAAGTGTAAAGCAGATAGAATTTACAGCTATTGTTAGAAAGTGTTATTAGAGGCAATTTTTTTACTTCCATTGAGAAAGAGAAAATAACCAATATTTTGTGAAGCAAGCACGGAAAAAGTATGAGGACAGGAAGAAAAAGTGACACCAGGAGTTAGGACCCCAGGGTTTTGATCCAGTCTGTGACACTGTCTTGCTGGGTAGCTTAAGAGAGGCCACAGCATCTCTCTGGGTTTCCTTGCCAAGATCATCCCCATTCTCCGGGTTAGTGTCCATGTGCAGGAGATAGGTCTGCTCCTCCTACATTGACCGTCTTTGATAAGGGAACCCTCATCTTCCTACTCAGTTGCAAAATCTCAGTTGCCTTTGAATCCTTCTCCATCCACTTTATTCCCAGCCAAATTCTATTGATTCTTCCTCTAAAATGTCTCTTATATCCAACCTACTGCCACGGCCTTAGTCTGGGCTCTGTGAAAATAAGTAATTCAAAATCTGAGCTGTTGGAACTTTAAGTTATTTTGAACCTTAAAGGAATGTGATTATGGGGTCCGAGCCATGTGACAGGCAGCTTTAAGGAAGGCAGCTGTAACCTTCGTTTCTCTGATTATAGATTAGCCTTCTTCCTTACCTATGTTGTTTCATAAAATGTTGCAAATGACTAAAGAGTGCCAGGGAATACCTCTTCCCTCTTCTCTATTGATCATCATTATAGATTAACTTCCTTCTTCCCTTCACACAAATATTTTATGACTATCACATTGTCTTGAGATGGAATGTTAAATATACTCTTTTAAGTTAGAGAGGAAATGAAAACAAGCCATATGGAAAAGAAAACAAACTGTAAGTAACCAATTTATTGCAACTCATAAACCAGCCTCATGTACAAAATGTTGTAATCCTACTAATTTCTTTGTTTTCTACCTGTATAAGCAAGACTTTAACTTGTAACTTTGGAGCACTGATCCCATTCCTTTGGAGTCTGTGTTACCTGAATGGGTATTCTCAGCTTTGTGTTTGAATAAACTCTTTAAAACTGGATTGGGATCCTGTCTGTTATTTCGGGTTGATGCCCTGATTGACTCTTACCTGGATTCTAGCAAAGATTCCACATGAGTCTCATTCCCCTTCAGTACAGACTTCCCTTGCAGTCTACTACCAGTTATATCATGAAACAGATCTTACTTTTCCATCCATTCACCCATCCATCCACCCATACATACATACATTTATCCACCCATCCTATGAACATACTCCCTAGAAGGTATTGAGGCTGGAATATGGAGATGAGAAACCCCCAACTTTGTTCTTGAGGAGCTCACAAAAAGACTTGTGGTTCATAGCAACTAACAGGGAACCTCAGAACATGGTAAAGACTGTTATTTCCTAAGTGCGTTCAGGGTGCACTGAATAAAATGGAGCAGCTCATTATCCAGACTTAGAGGAGGTCAGGAGAGAAGGAGGCCTAGGCAATCAGGGAAAGCTTCCTGGTCGAGGTGACACTCAAATTCAATCTTGAAAAAGGCCAAGTAAGAGTTGTTTGGGCAATAGGCAGTGGAGTGGGTGACCAATGGCTGTTGTGGTAGAAAGAAACAGCATTCATTCATGTGTCCACAAATACGTATGAAGTACCTACGATATGCTAGGCAAGAATGGCAAAACGAAGATAAGACAGATCATTGTGTGTTGGAGAGAGGGGCTGCAAATGAGTCCTTTGGCTGATAAGCAGGACCAGGATTGGGTGAGAAGAGTGAGGCACTCACCTTGGGCACGAAATTTAAGAGGGCACCAAAAAATTCAGTCATCAGGATAAAGCGTATTTAAGGCAACGTCTTTAATACTTAAATAAAAATAAGAAATCCATGAAAAATATAGACAGGATCTGATAGTGCCATGTCAGGGAATATTGGAGCCTGAGACAAAAGGAAAAATGTGTACTCCTTTATGCATTTTAATGGCTTATTTTTTCAGAACATTAAAGTAGTTGACAATATATTGAAAATTTAAAAGTTGGTATATTCACATTATTTTAAAGTTAAATATTTTATTTGTACCAAAACCAGAGTTTATTATAATTTCATTTTCCTAACTTTAATGGAAGGAAATTCATCAATAACAGCTTTAAAATCTGCTTCTGGAGTAGTGAGAGAGAAGGTAGAAGCGGAAGCAGAGGTCAGATTGCAAAGGGTCTATTTTGCTATGCTAAAGACTTTGGACTATATCCTCAAGGAATATGGCCCTAAAATAAGAAGCTCTGTGGTTAGAGCTATTCAAGACTCTGCTCCACCACTTACTACCTTAGTGATCTTTGGCGGTTATTTGTCCACGTAAGTACATATTTCCTCATCCATAAAGTAGAGATGTTAATACTCACCCAAAAGGGCAATTATGAAAATATAAACACTTCTAATATGCTTAGCACAGTATTTCCAATTCACTGTGCTCTTGTTTGATGGCCATTATTATTAATACGACTGTGGGGAGTCATTGGAGGAGTTTTAGCAGTGAAGTAACTTGATCAGATTTGCACTAAAGAAAGGCCACTCTGGTAACAGTATGGAAAGCAAGACAGGCAGAATAACAGTTAAGATACAACTAAAGAAGTAAAGTTCATTGCAAGAGAAAAGAGCCTGAAATAAGGCTCTAGTGATGGGGTTAGAGAAATGGGGACAAATTTGAGATATCCTAATGAGACAGAATTAAAACGATGTGGAGGAGTAAGGAGGACAATTAAGGCTTGAACAGTTGGGTGAATGGTGCGACCATCAGTGAAAACAGAAAACACAGAGGAGGAGACAGCTTGGGAGGGATGGTTACAGGGTGAAACAATTCAGATTGTGTTTGAAAAAAACAGAAAATCCGGGGTGCTATGATAGTTCCAAGAAGTCATCAGGGATCCAGCCATCCATCTTTCCGCTCTGCCATCTTTAGCATATGGTTTCCATCATAAAGTTACCTCATAGTCTAAAATAGCTGCTGGAGCTCCCAAAATCCTGACTGTATTCCTGACAGCTGGAAGGAGGAACAAAAGGGAAGAGCAAAACGGTATAGCTTCCAGCTGAGTCAATTCCCTTTAAGAGACTTCCAGAAGGCCCTCCACAACACTTCTTACAGATCAGAAACCAGTCCCATGGACATATCTAGTTGTAAGGGAGTTTGAGGAATGAGTCTCTTAGCTAGGTGCATTGGCATTTATGATAAAATGGGAGTTCTGCTACTAAAAAAGGGGGGAGAATGGACACTGGGCAGGCAACTAGTGGTCTCTGCCAGAAGGGAGACTTCTTTTTTGGGCAGTGTGGAGACTAAAGCAACTCCATCTTAGATTTGAATCCACCATTTTGGCTTCTGATTAACTCCAGTTCCAGAAAGACCTCTAAGATTTCCCATTTATCTATTCTTCTTTGTTGAGGAACAAGTACTTACAGTAAATCCTGCCCTTAGGTCAAACCACCTTGATGTTATTGTATTTACCTTTTCCTACTCATCCCTTCCCAATCACCCTTTTACTATGGAATATAAACCCTGGCGGTGGGAAGATGGGAATGGTAATAGCACTGAGATCCACTATCTTGTCTTGAGGCACAGATATGGCTTCTGTTTAAAGACCCTAGTAAATGTTTTTTTCTAAGGAACTGGATATGTCAGCCTCTTTCTTTGGCTTCTCAGCTTTCTCAGACTTTGGGAGTAGCTTTGCATAGACCTGCCCACTTCAAAACAGTCAGGTTGAGTTGGAGATGTTTTGGGAATAGGCAGGAGAAAGAAGTGGCTGGAGTAGTGTGAGTTGAAGCCTTTGGAGAAGATGTCATCATCCAGGTAAAGGATGTAGAGTAAAAAAAGAAGACGGCTGGCCAGGTGCGCTGGCTCACTCCTATAATCCCAGCACTTTGGAGGCCGAGGTGGGAGGATCACTTGGGATCAGGAGTTCGAGACCAGGCTGGCCAACATGGTGAAACCCCATCTCTACCAAAAATACAAAAATTAGCCGGGCATGGTGGCATGCGCCTGTAATCCCAGCTACTCAGGAGGCTGAGGCAGGAGAACTGCTTGAACCCAGGAGGTGGAGGTTGCAGTGAACCAAGACTGCATCACAGCACTCCAGCCTGGGGGACAGAACAGGACTGTGTCTCAAAAAAAAAAAAAATTAGCTGGGCTTGGTGGCATGTGCCTGTAATCCCAGCTACTTGGGAGGGTGAGGCAGGAGAATTGCTTGAACCCGGGAGGTAGAGGTTCCAGTGAGCCACGATTGCGCCACTGCACATCAGCCTAGGCGACACAGCGAGACTGCGTCTCAAAAAAATAATAAAAAAAAAGAAGATGGCTTAGTTGAGGATCATAGAATCACTTAATGCTTTATGGGCTAGTAGAGGAATAGAAGCCATGAAACCAAATCAAAACAGACAGGAGTTTTAGTAATGTTTAATCACTTAAGGGTATAAAATAATGTAAATAGTTTTAGTGATCAATTGATGAGTAGCATTCCTCTTCCTGAGCTGAGTTCTGAACCGATTAAGAGTGAGCATGGGCATCAAGTAGAGGGAGCTCAAAATGTTAGCTTTATTACTAGTTTAAGGCTGATTGGCAGAGGTAGCTTAAAAACGCACATTGGAATTAAATTCACAGGCACAGGCACAGGCCAAGCTAAACAACCATAGGCACAGCCACCCTTTTCACATGGCACCGCTGAGTAGAACACATGCCTCCTGCAGACAGAGTGTCTCAAGGAGAACTCAGAAGGGGTGGAGACACTTATGCCTGGATTTTCTCCTAAACCCACCAATCAGATAAGTCAGATCAACGCAGTGGAGAAACGATAGAAGTGTTATTGTCGATTGAGGTCCTTTCACTTAGAAACATGAAAAGTAGGAAATAATGGTGCCCCCACCACCTCATACAAATATGGTATATAACCTTTAATATTATAATTCTTATCATTCTGAGCACCCATCCTGTTATTCCAGGATGAATTTCAGGAGCTAACTGAATTTAGTCATTGGGTCCTGTTTGTTCTCCTTTTATCACAGAAGCCAAGACTCTTCTAATATCCCTTGAGGTTGGAGGGCTACACAGTTTGCTACCAGATGCTTGGAGCTCATCATTGCTGTTATGCTTTTATTGCTACCAACAAAGTCAGACATCTCGTGCAGGCATCCATTCTCTGCTGCTAGTGCTGTAGGGTGTTGCTGTTACCTGACCTTTCCCAAGAGCCAGTTCTTGTTCAGGATTTGCCAGTGAAGTTTGAACTGATTGTTCTTCCTTAAGGCTGTAGGATTTCATAATGTTCCCCTAACTTCATGGCATGTCTCATGTTTTCTTTACTGTACCCTAGAACTGGCTGGGCTTTCTCAAACTATACACACACATACACACATACAAACACACATGTACACACACAGAGAGTGTCAGGATGACTAGGCCAGAAGGAGGGCCCAGTGTTAGCCATACCCAGTACCCTGAACCAGCCTCCCTACAAAGCAATCAAGGCACACTATTGAACCCGGATCCTCAGGTCAGAGTCTTTCTTCAGACATTAAGCAAATATTTATTGAGTCTTTCATTGGCCCTTAGTGACCACTTCTACTCATAAGTGACGTGTCAATAATGTTGAGTCTCAAAAGGGAGGAGTCAGAAGAGCCAAAAACAATTTTGGAAAATTGTTGGAGGGCTCACGCTTCCTGATCTCAAAACGCACTAAAAAGCTATAGTGTAATTAAGACTGTGATACTGGCAGAAGGCTGGACATATAAGTCAATGGAATAGAGTTTAGAGTCCAGGAAAAAACCCTCACACTTACAGTCCATTGATTTTTAGACAAAAGTGCCAAGACATTTAAATGGGGAAAGAATAGTCTTCAACAAGTGTGCAAGACAACTTGACAGCCACATGCAAAAGGTAGAGTTGGACCCCACCTCATACCAGACACCAAAATTAACTGAAAATAGGTCAAAGATCACAATATAAGGGCTAAAATGATAAAATTATTAGAAGAAAACATAGGCATAAATCCTCATGACCTTAAGTTAGACAATGGTTTGTTAGATACAACACCAAAAGTGCAGCAAAATAATAATAATAATAATGAATTGGTCATCATAATTAAAAATCTTTCTGCTTTATTGGTCATCACAATTAAAAACCTTTTTGCTTCAAAGGACATCATCAAGAAAGTGAAAACCCATAGAATGGAAAAAAAATTTGCAAATCATATATCTGACAAGCGATTTATATTTAAAACATATAAAGAATGCTTACAATTCAATAATGAAGAAGAAAAATAACCCAATTAAAAAACAGGCCAAGTGGGCCACAGTGGTATGCACCTGTAGTCCCAGCTACTCAGGCAGCTGAGGTGGAAGAATTGCTTGAGCCCAGGAGGTAGAGGCTGCAGTAAGTCAAGATCATGCCACTGCACTCCAGCCTGGGCAACAGAGCAAGACCCTGCCTCAAAAAAAAAAAAAAAAAAAAAAATATATATATATATATATATATATAGGCAAAGGACTTAAATGAACATTTCTCCAAAGAAATACAAACAGCTAATAAACCCATGAAAAGATGCTCAACATCATTAGCCATCAGGGAAATGCAAATATTAATCATAATGGGATACCACTTTATGCTTACTAGGCTGACTATTATAAAAAAGATACCAGCAAGTGTTGGTGAGGATGTGGAAAAATCAAAAGCCACATAAACTACAAAACTACAAAACTCACATAAACTACAAAACCCACATAAACTCACATAAACCCACAAAACCCACACAAACTATTGGAAAATAATTTAACAGTTCCTCAAAACCTAAGAATTACTGTTACCATAGAACCCAGCATTTAATCCCTAGGTATATACCCAAGAGAAATGAAAACATATGTCCACACAAAAACTTGTAAGCAAATGTTCATAGCAACATTATCCATAATAGCCAAAAAGTGAGAACCCATACGTCCACCAATTAATGAATAAACAAACTGTGTTATATTCATACAATTTAATATTATTCAGTTATAAAAAGCAATGAAATACTAATACATGTTACAACATAGATGAATTTTGAAAACATTATGTTAAGTGAAAGAACAGTCACAGAATACCATACATTGTATGATTCCCTTTATGTGGAATGTCAGAATAGGCAAATCCATGGAGATGGAATGTAAATTCAGCTGCTTAGGGCTGAGGGGTTTTGGAGGGAGGAAAAGGGCATGACTCTAATGAATATAAGGTTTCTTTTTGAGGTGGGGAACATGTTCTAAAACTGATTGTAGCAATGGGTGCAGAACTCTGTAAACGTACTAAAAACCACTGAACTGTACACTTTAAATGGGTATATATATATGTATATGTGTATATATATATGAATTATGTATCAATAAAGCTGTTATTTTAAAAAGCAAAAAAGCAAAAAGATAGGAGTCAGGGTCTTGATCTCCTTAATTCCAGGAGGTCCCTTGGCTCTTACGCATATGAGGGTACGGGCCGGCATGGCCTACTTTCTTTCCCCAGAAGGGTAAGAAGCAACTCACCTATTATTTTCATTCCTAAAGATACCATCCATGTAGGGGGGCCAACTTGTCCTAGTTTTCCTAGGACTTCTAATTTTAGCATTGAAAGTCTTGCTCCCAGAAACCCTCTTCATGCAAACTGGAACAGTTGGTCACCCTATACCCAGAGGTTTCTTCACAGATTTTCTCCAACGCAACTTCACATCACTAGCTCTAGACACAGAAGTGGCAGGCAACTTTAGAGTGGTAATTTCTCTTGCTAACAACGAAAAAAGGAAGAATGTGTTTAAAGTTTGACCTGATTGGATACTCTTCAGTGTCAATGGGTAGGACTTCAAAAAGGAAGGAATGGCTCATATTGTCAGATGTTCCTCAGAACTCTGATAAGAACCAAAAAACTCTATTGGTTGTGGCCATACAGTACTTGCTGGCCTTTGGCAAGATGGGGAGGTGTTCAGGCAGAAGTCAACTTATGGAGGGTTAAGGAGTAAATGGAAGTAAGCAATCAGACAGAATTGTCTACTTTTTTTAAACAGCTTGACTCTGTGGGCAAGAAAGAGAAAAGGTGGAAGTTGGAAGGCTTAAGGGAAGATGGTCTTTGGATTTGTTCTGTTTTCATTTTTTAAGATGGGGAGAGTGAATCTGGTTTATGTGTTGAGGGAGAGGAGATTGACCCTGGAGAGGAATGGAATCCACAGCACAAGTAGGGGGATTACCAGGATTACCCTTGGACAAACAAGTTTTTGCTTTGTTTTATGGTTGCTTTTTGCCACAGAAGAGAAGCATGAAAACATGAGAGTGTCATGCAGGTGAGCTTCGACCAGGGAAGCAAGCAGCGGAGGAAAGGCCAGCCTAAGGGCCTGTTTTTTCTTCCTGAAGTGGGAGGAGGGTCCTCCCCTGAGCATGATCAAAGAGCTGAGCCTGGTTGAGGTTTAATAGCATTGTTATGGGAAATGGAAGAAGATGCTGGTAATGGAGAGAAAATGGATAAAGGTGGTAGCGGAGAAAAATGTCTGCGTTGCCTTGAGGGCCTTAATAAGAATGAAGACCATTATAGATGTAGAGGGGAGGAGGTAGATAGTTGGATTCATTTGGGGTTGAGGTTTTGCAGGTGTAGATGGAAGGAAAAGTGTTAATGCCATTCTCTAGCTTAAAGACCTTTGAAGACTTCACAAAAACTGCAAAATAGAATAAAAACTTGCCCTGAGATTTAATCCCTCCATAATTTGGTTTGTGTCTACTTTATTATGCTACCTCCATCTCCCTTCTCTCCTTGATGCACCAACCTATTCATACCACCTTCTTCCAATCATCCTGGTCTCAATTTCTCCGACTGTTGGATTTCCAACTTGTGAGTTTTTATCTCCTTCTGATTAGAATACCCTTCTAATCATTAAATGCCAATGCAAATTCCATTTGCCCCAAAAGCCCCCCACCTTCCCCAGCAAGAATCTCTCATCACGTACTGAGCTAGCATTGCCCATTATGTCTTCTCAATCCTCTCCCACTCCTTGAAGAAGTTGCCCCACCCACCAGCAGCCCAGAAGAGGCAAGCTCCTTGGTCATCAATTATTGGAGTAGCAGAGCCAATTGGAGATTTCTCTGCCAGGATTTGAGATTGAGCTCGCAGGCTGCATTGGCCATCAGAAACATAGGACCCTCTAGATCTAGATAGAGAGCTGGTGCCTTCCAAAGCACCTGTGTGCTGAGGGTAATGGGGGAGTAGAAACCAAGAGCCTTCTAGAGTAAAATGGCACAGACCTGCAGGGAGATGCAGAAATAAGGTACTGGGTGGGGGTGGGGCAGAGGAAATAAGAGTGAGAGACAGTTTTCTCACTCTGGGGTTTCTATGAACATCTTGCAGCTGAGTTCCTGGAGATATTCCAGCATCCTTAACATGAATCCAGTTTTAGTTATAAGTTAGCCCGAGGTAGTTGCTGTTCCTTGCAATCAATTGTCACTGCCCCTAAACCAGAAGGCTCTGTTCCCATAGTATCTTCCATGTGCCTCTACTAGAGCATTATCTCCTCTATCAGAGTTATGCTGATGTGTGTCTGCTTCCACCTGGGGAACAGCGCCCCTGTTCATTCAGTATCTCTGGAGCCTAGTACTTGTTGGACGCTCAAAAAATAGTTGTTGAATTTGAACTCTCCAAGTTCACAAAATGGTTTGATGATGTATCATTTGTTAGGCAAACCTTATAAACTCTATGTTTCCCTCCATATTTTACTATATTTGCATTATTTTACATCTTTCAAAAAATCAAATTTGCTTTCATGCTACTCACAAACTTTGTACATTTACATGGTTTGGCTTTCTCATTATTTTTGGCGGTCACCAGGAATAATTCATAGTTAACCAGTGGTCCATGCATCCCTCTAGTTGGTGAGAATGTCTTATATGCAACTCATCTTCCAGTATTCAACTGACTTTAACCTTGAAATAGATACTTCCATGAAGGCTGTTGGGGCAGCTTAATTTCAATGATGTCATTTAAAACACATTACAAAGTCAGCAGGCAGGCTAAGCACAACTGCTTCCTTTAAAAACCTATTCAGAATCATCGATCTTCAGAGCTGGGGCCAGTGGTTCTCAGGCTTTTGAGTTTCTATGAACCAGCATTAATATAAGAAAAAAAGGGAAGGGTTGCTGAATTTATCCTCTTCCAGAAAACAGCATTAAAACAAATATGTTTCTATTAACATAGTATAATTTCATAAAATAAAGGGCATGTTAACACCAATATTATCAAGAGCATTATCCCCTAATTTAAGCATCAAATGCAGTCAAGTGTGGCTTAACAACAGACATAAGTTGTGAATCTTCAAGCAGTTTCATCATTGTGCGAATATCACAGAGTGTCCTAACACAAACCTAGATGGGAAACCCTATTACATATCTAGGCCATATGGTATAATAGCCTATTGTCCCTAGGCTACAAATCTGTACAGCATGTTACTGTACTGAATACTGCAGGCAACCATTACACAATGGTATCTGTGTATCAAAACATCTCTAAATATAGAAATGGCATGGTAAAAATACGGTATTATAATCCTATGGGGCCACCACCCTATAGGCAGTCTGTCATTAACAAAAACATCCGTAGGTGGTACACGACTGCACATTAGATTTTTTTAAAAACTCATGACATTTTGATTTCTAATGTTTAAAATATTTAAACATTTCTAAATAACATGCTTAACATGGTGCTTGGCACGTGGTCAATTCTCTGTATTACTATTATTAGTGTTTAATCAATGTTAGTCACTTTTCACACAAGGGAGAATATTTTTACCTTCCCAAAAGGTTTGCTGAGCTCCTTCATGGATTTGAAGTGTGTCCCTAAAGGGACAAGTTTTCCTGGGGAATGCAATGACTCTGACTCTGTAAAACAAACTGAGAAGATTGGAGATTCTCACAGGTATTCTGAGGAGTACAGAAGTGAGAGGAGGGGAGAAAAGAAAGGAGTCTGCAAGATGAAGAAACTGAGGACTCATTCCCATGAAGACCACAAACTTTCCTTGTTGAGAAGCAAGGTGGATGAAGAATATTTTGCAACTTGGGGTGGATCAATATACAGTTTGAAGGTTTTATATCTCAGGAATGTGAGTAACTTCTCTTTCATGCCACCCTACCTCCAGCTTCTGTAACATTTATAATATGCAATGGTGCATGAATGTTATGAATCGGTTTATGGTGGATATCATAGAAGGGTCTACATTTCTCATTTGAGTTGAAACAGTGTAGACCCCAGAGGGCCGCCCAGAAGCAGAGGTCAGGAACCAGAGGTGACCAGAGAACAGAAGTTGCCAAGATCTCCGAAAAATCTCAGCCATGGTTTGAGCATGGTTCCTCAGCAGACACCTATCTTATGTCTTCATAGTAATGGAAGCCATTCTGGTTTCATACCTGGGCATGATAGGCCTGGTTCCAAAGTTCTGTACCTGCCCCAGCTGGGTCAGGTCTGTTTTTATGGTATAATCACCTACTGTAAAGAGAACCCTGGCTTGGAGGTTTCTCTTTCTTTTTCTTTTCGTTTTTTTTTTTTGTTTTGTTTTGTTTTGTTTTTTGAGACAGGGTCTTGCTCTGTCGCCCAGGATGGAGTGCAATGGCATGATCTTGGCTCACTGCAACCCCCGCCTGCCGGGTTCAAGTAATTCTCCTGCCTCAGTCTCCTGAGTAGCTGGGACTACAGGCGCACACCACCACACCCGGTTATTTTTGTATTTTTAGTAGAGGCGGGTTTCACCATGTTGGCCAGGCTGGTCTCGATCTCTTGACCTCGTGATCCGCCCGCCTGGGTCTCCCAAAGTGCTGGGATTACAGGCCTGAGCCACCGCGCCCGGCTGGCTTGAAGGTTTTCAAGGGCTAGAGAGGAGCCCTGCTCAGGCTCCTTAGGTACAGCCAGAATCAGCGTTTAAAGTACGGATATCTAACTCCCGCAGGACTGGATCTCCACGTGCTTGGAGGGATACGCATCTATGATGTAACCACTAAGTAGTCAGAGGGCATGAGGAGTAACGCTGTTGCTGGGCAACCTGGCTTAGCTCTGTGGCTTTGGTTAAGGTACTACTCTATGCAAAATTCCTTGACGTCTTCCCTAATCCGCCTCCCCAGTTCTCCCTTCCTGAACACCAGGGAACCCACCGGCCTCCTTATAACTGCAGTTTCTGTGTTACGGTAGCGAGTAGTGACCAAGAGCTTAGGGTTTAGTGTTAGATAAACCAGGGTCCACTCTGCGACCCCACGCAACCTCCCCAGGCTGTCTGCACCAGTGTTGGCATCTGTCAAGTGGGTGGGGGATAACAGTGAATAACTGCCTCATAGACGGACTACCGGTTTAACCAAAGACTGACGGCGAGTCGCATATTAATCTTCCAATCACTTGGCAAACTCGTTTCACTCCGCATCTCTCCTCCCGGCTGTCCTTTCAACTTCCTCCTCCCTGAAATTTCGAAGATCCACCTCGGTGGGAAAGTCATTCCGTGTGGCGCGCCCTTTCCCTGCGTCCCTCCTTCCCAGGGCCCACCCTCCGCGGACGCAGAGCGTCTGCCGGGGGGACGGCCGGTCCGCGATGGCGGCCTCTGAGGTAGTTGGTCCCCTCTCTCCGTGGGCTTGGGAAGGGTCCGAAAGGCCCGCTCAGATCTTCTGCGGTGCTGCTCGGAGGGAAAGCGCCGCCGCCAGCCGAGCTGTCACGGGCGCGAGTGGAAGTACACCGCAGGATGAGCGACGCCGCTGCGGAGGTAACCGCGGGGACTGCGGCCAGGGACGGGGGATGGGTGCAGCAGAGGATAACGGGATGGCCGGCAACCGGAACGCGTCAGGCCCGCTCCGCTGGACCTCCTTACCAGCCCGCGTCCCCAGCCGTCCTCCCAGATCCCGACCGCAGCTTCAGAAGCGACGGCCACATGGGTGGCGGCGCGCGCCGCGGGGGCTGGAATGTTGGCGTTGTCGGGGGGCGAGGCTGGAAGGGCCGCAGAGAGGTGAAGGAGGGTCCGCGTCCGCGCGCCCGGGCGCCGACTGCTGGGCGACGCCGCCGGGAGCGAGCACGCCTCGGACGTCACGCGCCGCTCGTCCAATGAGCGGAGGCCTGAGGGAGGCGCCGGTCCCCGCCCCGCCGCCGCCGCCGCCACACCGGCCCTTCGGGAGCGTCTGAGGAGGCGCGGGCCGCTGCGGGCTCGGGCGCCGCACCGCGCCGGCCCGAGCCTCTGGACGAGGCCCACGGAGCCGCTTGTCCCGACCCAGCCGCCCGATGTCCTCAAGATGGAGGCAGCGGGGGCGGCGGCGTGAAGAAAGCGGCGCTGTGGGCGCGGGAGCAGGGGCCCAGGCGGAGGCGGTGGCGGGATGGGGCTGCTGCTCATGATCCTGGCGTCGGCCGTGCTGGGTTCCTTCCTCACGCTCCTCGCTCAGTTCCTCCTGCTGTACCGCAGACAGCCCGAGCCGCCGGCGGACGAGGCCGCCCGCGCGGGCGAGGGCTTCCGCTACATCAAGCCAGTGCCGGGCCTGCTCCTGAGGGAGTACCTTTATGGCGGCGGCCGGGATGAGGAGCCCTCCGGAGCGGCCCCTGAGGGCGGCGCGACCCCCACCGCGGCCCCAGAGACCCCCGCCCCGCCGACGCGGGAGACTTGCTACTTCCTCAACGCCACTATCCTATTCCTGTTCCGGGAGTTGCGGGACACCGCGCTGACCCGCCGCTGGGTCACCAAGAAGATCAAGGTGGAGTTCGAGGAGCTGCTGCAGACCAAGACGGCCGGGCGCCTGCTGGAGGGGCTGAGCCTGCGGGACGTGTTCCTGGGCGAGACGGTGCCCTTCATCAAGACCATCCGGCTCATCCGGCCCGTCGTGCCCTCGGCCACCGGGGAGCCCGACGGCCCCGAAGGGGAGGCGCTGCCCGCCGCCTGCCCCGAGGAGCTGGCCTTCGAGGCGGAGGTGGAGTACAACGGGGGCTTCCACCTGGCCATCGACGTGGACCTAGTCTTTGGCAAGTCCGCCTACTTGTTTGTCAAGCTGTCCCGCGTGGTGGGGAGGCTGCGCTTGGTCTTCACGCGCGTGCCCTTCACCCACTGGTTCTTCTCCTTCGTGGAGGACCCGCTGATCGACTTCGAGGTGCGCTCCCAGTTTGAAGGGCGGCCCATGCCCCAGCTCACCTCCATCATCGTCAACCAGCTCAAGAAGATCATCAAGCGCAAGCACACCCTGCCGAGCTACAAGATCAGGTGAGCGCGAGGTCGGGGAGGGGGCCTGGCTGCCGGGAACCCCGGCCTGGGCGGGACGCTGCTGGCTGCGTGGATTGGGAAGGGCAAAAGCTCTTTTCTGTCCTGGCGCCTGCTTCTGGGGTCTTCCCACCCTGGACAGGGCCCCAGATCAAGGCGAGTAGAGAACACTGACTTTGCTTCCGAACGGCACTGATAGGAGGTAGAAACCTTTTCGCGTGTTCATGGGGACTCAAGGTGCTGTCAACGCGGGCAGAATCGTCTCCTTTTATAAGCAGCATATTGGAAATGGAAGGGAAGCCTGCCCTAATCCCCAGGAGTCGCTTCTGGGACTGTTGAGAAAGTCTCCCTCTCTGTGGTTGCTGCATTGAGGGCAGCCGCGTCACTGGCTTTGCAGCATCACCTTGGCCGCGTTGAGAAATTGTTCCTGGACACAGTACACGCGTGAAGGGTGTGCTTATAGCCCAGGTCTGTGCTCATTTGCCATTGCAAGCCACTTTGGCTTTGATGGTTTGACACCTTTCAAGGCAGAGGTGGTAGCTCTTGCAAAGGAATCCTTTTGTGGGTTTTTTTTTTTTTTGGTTTGTTTTTGTTTTTGAGACAGTCTCGCGGCAGGCTGGAGTGCAGTGGCGCAATCTCGGCTCACTGCAACCTTTGCCTCCCTGGTTCGAGCGATTCTCCTGCCTCGGCCTCCCAAGTAGCTGGGGTTACAGGCGCGTGGCACCACGCCCGGCTGAATTGTGTGTGTGTGTGTGTGTGTGTGTGTGTGTGTGTGTGTGTGTGTGTGTTTTAGTAGAGATGGGGTCAGGCTGGTTTCGAACTCCTGACCTCAAGTAATCCGCCCACTTCGGCCTCCCAAAGTGTTAGGATTACAGGAGTGAGCCACCGCGCCCGGCCCAGGAATACTTTCCATAGCAGATGGGAAAGGAGTTGGAAGCCGGTACATAGTGTACTTTACATTTTGTATTAATGTCATTTGCCCATTTTGGGTAGATTGTAGAACACAGATCCAGACTCGGCCCATCAAGCATTTACTCTCTGTGACTGTAAGTTCCTCTCTCAAAGGACTTGAAATCACTGTGCAAATTGTATTTTAATGCTGGGTAGTGATTTTAATTTTTTTAAGCCCTCCGGCATCTGATGGCTTAAAGTTTGTAGCATACAGTTTTGAGTAGTATATAAATTTTGTTTTAATATTGTAGGAGTGGAAGGGGAAAGACTTTTTTAGGGCTAGAGGCGGAGTGGAAGGTGCTGTTTGGCTCTTTTGTAAAAAGCTGAATTTTTAATTTCTCTTTCTGTCCTCCTTTAATTTTGTATTCACTAACACATTTGAGCCTTTAAAATTTTGCCCTTTGTTATAAAATTAAGTCAGTCTTGTATTTTACTTACCTAATTTTACTTGCCTTTTAGTGGAAGTTGCCTATTTCTGGATCACCAATTTTCTACCAGTGTCAATTTTCAGGAGCAAGATAGTCCAGAAATATTTTGGGTTTGGAATGGATTATTGGCTTGTGGTTGTGGCAGATGTACCTTACCAATTACGTTTTGTTTAGGCCAACAGCACAGAGTGACAGCTTAAAACTTGGGTGGCAGGAGAAATTTACTTTGTAATGGAAATATTTCCATAGATTTATGGAGGGTGGTGAACTGGTTGTTCACTGTGGTTGATTTCTCGTTCTATGAAGTAGAACATACTTTATGAAACCTACTTTTAATCTCTGGAATATCAGTGACTAAATTATAACTGGGTTCTAGTGTTTAAGCAGCGAGAGATGTTTGTTTATAGCAGTGTGTTACCAAAAAAGTCGTGAGAAAAAGTTGCTAGAGATTTTGGTATTCTATCACAACTTCAATTATGCTGTTTTCTGGTAGCTTTCAGTTAATACAATTTGACTAGATGATTATTTTGAAATTTGTAGAATAGCCAGTGACAGTGAGGTTACATATCATTTTGAGGTTTTTTTTTTAATGTAGACTTGGAATTTAGGTAAATCTGAAATAAGTTATGAATAAGAGTTATGGAGGCATTGAGAAGTTTATTACTTTGAAAAACTATGATCTGTATCATTGAATAACAGTCATTTAAAAGTATATCAAAACTGCTTTTCACTTATATCTGAAGGGGTTTTTTTTAAAAGCACAGCATGATTTTGGTTATGATATTTCAACTTCTAAACGTGAAGCATTAAATGATAATTTCCAGAAGTACACACATCTGTGCTATTTATACTAGATGGCATCTCAATGCTCAGTCAGCTGCACAGAGTGTATCACTCAATCTGTAAATGTTTATTGTACACCTGCTATATGCTTTTCCTTGTTGTAGGTGCTGGGATTTCAGTACTGAACAATACTTGAACTCAGCCCTCAAGAAGCTTAGAGTCTAGTGAGAATTGAATTAGCTATACTTAGTAATTTTTTTGTGTTTTTTGTTTGTTTGTTGAGACAGGATTTTGTTCTGTTGCCCAGAGCTGGAGTACAGTGGCAGGATCGCGGTTCACAGCAGCTTCGACCTCCTGAGCTCAAGCAATCTTCCCATCTCAACCTTCCAAGTAGTTGGGACCACAGGTGTGCATCACCACGCCTGGCTAATTAAAAAAAAATTTTTTTTGTAGAGATGGGTCTTGCTTTGTTGCCCAGGCTAGTCTGGAACTCCTGGGTTCATTTAACTGATCCTCCCACCTCAGCCTCCCAAAGTGCTGGGATTACAGGTGTGAGCCACCTTGCCCAGCCCTTTGTAAGATTTAAACTAGAGTGGGATTGATGGGGTTGAAGTAACTAGGAAGCTGGTTTTAGCTTAGTAGGAGAAAATAACAAGTATGACGATGATAAGGGCTGCCTCAGCAAGTGTTGACTTCTTGTCGGTGTAGCTGTTCTGTCCAGTGTTTTAAACTGGTGATGGGCCAGGTGCAGTGGTTCACACCTGTAATCCCAGCACTTTGCGAGGCTGAGACAGGCAGATAACTTGAGGTCAAGAGTGTGAGACCAGCCTAGCCAACATGGTGAAATCCCGTCTCTAGTAAAAATACAAAAGTTAGCTGGGCATGGTGGCGGGCACCTGTAATCCCAGCTACTCTGGAGGCTGAGGCAGGAGAATGGCTTGAACCTGGGAGCAGAGGTTGCAGTGAGCCGAGTTGGCACCACTGCACTCCAGCCTGGGCAACAGAGTGAGACACCGTCTCCAAAATAAATAAGTAAATAAATAAATAAACAAACAGATGATGGTGTGGGACTGATTCAAGTTTCAGATAAGAGAATGAATTACAATACATCTAAGATATAGCATACTTCTCATAGGGAAAATTATACTAGCTAGTGTTCATCTTTTTTTGCAGATGAGGAAATGGAGCTCAGAGTAGTTAAATAACTTGCTTAAAGTCACACAGCTTTCAAGTGGTGAAACCCAGCTCTGATAAGGCCAGGCCACCTTTAAAAACACACACACACACACAAACACACAAACTATTGTTTTTAAGTGATTCTTTTTTAAAGCGTGCCATCGATATAATATGTGGGATATCTTTCCAAACTAACCTAGAACTCTTGAGAAGAGTATGACTATAAAGCTGATTTTTTTTCTTAAATTGGTCATTTTAGAGGATCCTTTTAAAAGTAAATCATGAGGCTCTTTGGGTACTGTCCCACATAGCATTTCTTTTTTAATTGAGCAGATTGTGTTTCCAAATAGAAGGTCTTGCTATTTTATCCTTCTTAGTGTTTTTTTGTTTGTTTGTTTTTGTTTTTTTATTTGAGATGGAGTCTCGTTGTGTCACCCAGGCTGGAGTGCAGTGGCACAATCTTGGCTCACTGCAACCTCCACCTCCTAGGTTCAAGCAATTCTCCTGCCTCAGCCTCCTGAGTAGCTGGGATTACAGGCATGTGCTACCACACCCCGCTAATTTTTGTATCTTTAGTAGAGACGGGTTTCACCATGTTGTTCAGGCTGGTTTCAAACTCCTGACTTCAGGCAATCTGCCCACCTTGGCCTCCCAAAGTGCTGGGATTACATGTGTGAGCCACTGTGACCAGCCTAGTTTATTCTTTTTTAGCTGTCTAATCTTCTTAGTAGAGCTAAAGCAGTAAAGAGAATTGTATGGAGTCTTAGGATCCTTTGGCATTTGTAATCATTATGTAACAGAAATATCTTGCCAGTTAACATTGTTGTTACTTCTTTCCCCCTTTATTTATTTTGCCTTTTTCGTTTGCTAAAGTGAAGCAGCCTGTCTGGACTGCCAGTTCCTAATGTTTCACCTAGAGATGCTAAATTGCTCAAGTGGTTGCTTTCTAAGGACCCAGCTGATTGACACTTCATTTTGCCCAAATTAACAAACTTACAATGTTTGTAAAACATTTTATTTTACAAAATGAATTATAATATGTAGACAATATGTTTACAGATTTATTCAAGTTTGGAATTTCATTCATCCACCTCAGTGTTAATTGTTTTGATTTTTTTTATTAAAATACTTTAGTATATTATAATAGTAATATTTTTTAAAATATGAACCTCAGAATCCATCTTCAAGGGAGAAAGATTACCACTAATGTTCTTTTGCTACATGGATAATTCATATTCAACATGAAGTCTGAGTAATAGTCTCTGGGTGGGGAGCTGTGTTTAGGGTTTAGGAGTTAGATATTTGAGATTCTTACTGATGCTTCTGTTCCTGGAGTATTACTGTATGCAGATGAGCAGATTCAGTTTGCAGGTACTTTTTATTTGGCCTGCGCTGTTTAAAAAATGGAAGATTCTGTGTGATTTGGATTTGTGGCTTCTGTTAGGAAAAATTGGAATATCTTGTAGCGCCAGTTCTGCATTTCTCAGAGCAATAACAGGATGGAGAGATGGACTGTAGTAGCAGCTTTGGGGTTGAAACTCAGTGTGTAAGCTCCTAGGTGGACAGCAAATATAGTCCCCCCTTATTTGCTGTGCTTAACTGGTGGTACTTGCCTGGCCTGGAATAATATGAATTTGAGACTCTTACTGGAGGAGTAAATAGGGAGCATTATTGTTGCTAATTAGTGAAAATGGGAAGACTTAATAGCTGGAGTGGAGAGGGAGGGTGATCATTTTTATCCTTCTTTTAATTACGTTTTTGAAGGGACTGTTATTGAGCAATTTTATTTTTTAAAAGACATTGTTGGCCAGATGCGATGGCTCACTCCTGTAATCCCAGCACTTTGGGAGGGCAAGGCAGGCGGACCACTTGAGGTCAGGAGTTCGAGACTAGCCTGGCCAACATGGCAAAACCCCATCTCTACTAAAAATACAAAAATTAGCTGGGCATGGTGGCACATGCCTGTAATTCCAGCTACTCAGGAGGCTGAGGCAGGAGAATCGCTTGAATCCAGAGAGGCAGAGATTGCTGCAAGCCGAGATTACACCACTGCACTCCAGCCTGGGCAACAGAGCAAGACTGTATCTCAAAAAGTAAAAATAAATAAATAAATAAAGGACATTGTCAGGCCTGGTGTGGTGGCTCATGCCTGTAATCTCAGCACTTTGGGAGGCCAAGGTGGGTGGATCACCTGAGGTCAGGAGTTCGAGACCAGCCTGGCCAACATGGTGAAACCCCGCTTCTACTAAAAATGGCACACGCCTGCAGTCCCAGCTGCCGGGAATACTGAGACATGAGAATTGCTTGAACCCAGGAGGCGGAGGTTGCAGTGAGCCAAGATCGTGCCACTGCACTCCAGTCTGGGCAACAGAGTGAGACTGTCTCAAAAAAAAAACAAAACACTATTGTCAATATAATGTTGAATTTTAAAAAGTCATTCTGCCAGAAAAAAAAAAAATGCCTTGAAATGCAATCCATTTTTCTACCATGTAGTGATAGTAAGTAGATAGCGGCTCCTTTTTGTTCGAGTTTGGTGGATAGTTTGCTTTAGTGGGATGGGTCATTAATAACTAGATAAGCATTTACTTCACTGATCTCCAAAAAGGGGGGCATCAACTTATTGACAGTATATTTGAATTTAATGAACTGAGTAATCCATATCTCAAAATCTTTCAAAGTAAATTAACTGAAAACTGACAAAATCATTTGTAAAGTCAAGTGTAATATGTTGTATTTATTTACTTTTTCATACTTTTTTCCTTTATATTACACATTGGAAAATACTTTAAAATAGCTACTAAAATTCCTTGGTGGTTATAATAATGATAGTTTTACTTATTAATGTTGATAGGAATTCTAACTAACCTTTAATACTTGGGGAGAATAGACAATGACATTGTGCATTACTCTAGCTATGCTGGAATAATCTTGTAATAGCTAATTTTTAACCTGTTGTGCTTTTTCTTGTGCTGTTGCTCATATCTCTATATTTCTTGTCATATCTCTATATAAGTTAAATTGCAGATCATTGTCTCTTGGAGATGAATAATTATGTGATTTTAAAAATAGTCGTTGATTTTCAGTAAGTGCTTAGTGCATACTACCTAGTGTTGTGGTGAGTATAGTAAAAGTGATAAAAATGGTTATAAACTAATTCATGCTCTTACAGGGTTAGTCTTTCTAGGGAAAACAAAGAACATGTAAAGCTCATTTTAGTGGCATTGGAAGTATTTAAGCCCTTCAGTTTTGTGAGAAACTGAAACAGGAGAGATCAATATCTCTGCTCTGCTAAGGCAAACACCTGATTACTGTGGTACTGTATATAATACATTGTGACCTTAGCTTTTTTTTTTTTTTCCTTGTTGCCCAGGCTGGAGTGCAGGCGCATGATCTCGGCCCACTGCAACCTCCGCCTCCCAGCTTCAAGCAGTTCTCCTGCCTCAGCCTCCCACAAGTGTGTACCACAATGCCTAGCTAATTTTTTTATTTTTAGCAGATACAGGGTTTTGCCATGTTGGGCAGGCTGGTCTTGAACTTCTAACTTAAGGTGCTCTGCCTGCCTTGGCCTCCCAAAGTGCTGGGATTACAGGCGTGAGATACCGCATTAGCTTTCTTAGCACACCTAAGTGTACTCCACCTAAATACCCAGTTTAGTGCTGATTTTACTTCTTGCACGTTGGATTTCCTCAAGCTGCTTTGAATTATTTTAATTTCAGCTTTTAAAACACTTTAGATGGAGAATAACGTGTTGATACATTACAAATATTTGCTCTAGAAATTTGATTTACTCATTGAGGGGAGAGTAATCATTTTGAGGAGGCTATAGTTTTTTTTGTTTGTTTGTTTTGGTTTTGTTTTTTTTGAGACGGAGTCTCACTCTTGCCCAGGCTGGAGTGCAGTGGCGCAATATTGGCTCACTGCAACCTCCACCTCCCAGATTGAAGCAGTTCTCCTGCCTCAGCCTCCCAGGTAGCTAAGATTACAGGCGAATGCCACCACTCCTGGCTGATTTTCATATATTTAGTACAGACGCGGTTTCACCATGTTGGCCAGGCTGGTCTCCAACTCCTGGATTCTAGTGATCCGCCCGCCTCAGACTCCCAAAATGCTGGGATTACAGGTGTGATTCATGCCCTGCCGGGAGGCTATAAATTCAAATCAGTAAAAGCCACAGTGTCTTCTGGAAATAGCCAAAGCGGATCATTATAAAGTAGATTGTGTTGAAGGAGCATGCCTGATCAAACACTAAATGTTGATTTACAAGTATTACTAACAATGTATCATATGAGCAGGGTGGGGGTAATAAAACATTGTTTGCTAAGTATTCATTAGGCACTGTGTGGGCATTTCCATGCAGTTGCAACCTCAATAGTTAAAACTCCTGTGTGGGAGAGGTTAGAATCTCAGTTTTACAGATGTGGAAATATGAGATTTTCAGAGGATTAGTGACATAAAGTCCTGAACTTGAAAGGTCCTGGACTTCCAGATCTCATGCTCTGTTATTTCTTCAGAGATAAACCAACTGTTACTCTAAACCAGGGGTCTGCAAACTAGCTGCTATTAGGGCCCTGTGTTAAGAATGGTTTTTACATTCTTCAACTTTATATTTGAAGTTGTTAAAAGAAGTGGTGGTGGTGGTGGTGGTGGTGGTGGTGGTGGTGGTGGTGGTGGTGGTGGTGGTGGTGGTGGTGGCGGCGGCGGTGGCGGTGGTGGTGACAGACCTTATGTACCCACAAATGCTATCTGGCCTTTTACAGAAAAGATTCACTGATCCCTGCTCTGAACTTAAAAAAAAAAATCCTCAAAATACATCCCCCACAACCTGTTTTAATGTTTACCAAAAAAAGAAGCTATATATGTGTACATTGAAAGTACTTTTAAATCTTTGAGGGTCCTGTCCTTTGGAAACCTGCAGAAAATTTCTGCAGAAAGCAAATTTTCTGCATTAAAAAAAAATTCATTCAATTTCATAGTTCCCTTGGAGCTTTTTTAGGGTCCTTAGACTCTAGGTTGAAAAATAAACACAGACAGAAGTATACAACTTTGTTACCATGAACATAACTAAAACTAACATGCTAAAATAAATATTAACCACTTCATTATTTTGCTTACCTTCTTAAAGTGTATATAGGATTCATATGACTCAGGTGTTTCTAAAAATGCTGGAGGAGGGGGTAATCCCTCTCTCTATCCTGTGAAATATATCATGTCTTTTTGATTCTTTCTTTTTTTTTTTCCTCTTAAGATTCCCTATAGCAGGCTGAGGCACTCTCTAGATCAGTAGTTCAATAAGAATATATGAAATTTCAAGTTAGAGTTCTTATCACTAAATACCTTGTTTAAAAGTTAAATACTGATTCAACATTTCTTCCCATGATATTCTCTATTTTCTCAGAACAGTGTCACCAGGAAACAAGTATTATTAAATGACTTTGTTCTTACCTCGGAGTCATAGGATGTACTGACACTTTTTTGACACAGCATCAGAGCACATCACACTTAACTGGAAAGTTTTAAAGCCAACTACCTGGTCATTAGCAGGTGTTTTACAGAGTAGCTTCAAAATCTCTCTTAGCCAAATTGCTAAGACTGGCATAAAACTGTATACTTCCTGTATTTGTACTAGGGAAAAATGTGGTATGCATGTTAATTATTTACCTTTAGATGAGTAGTAGTAATTTTACTAGATATATATCAGATATTTTCTAGGTGACACATTACATTCTTTTCCCTTTCAAATGAGTGACAAACTCACTTTAAAAATTCAAGCTGTTAGAAAATATGTAGTATCAAAGTGAAAATCTTCTGTAATATCTTTTCTTAAAACTATTGTTAAATCTGGGAACTATTCCGTATTTTTCTAAATTTATTATAATTTGTTATTTATAAAGGCAGGATCATACTCAATACTTCATTGTTAGCATCTTTTTTTTTCTTTTTTAAACTTATTGTGTCTTGAGTTTTCTGTATATACCTACTTCATTTGTTCTAACAGATGCTTATAATTACATTGGCCGTTAGTACCATAAGTTAACCAATTCCTTGTTGATTTTTCAGTTTCTCACTAATGTAAATAATGGCACCGCAAACATCCTTCTACCTGTGTCTCTGTGTACATAGTAGATTTTGTTGTTGTTTTTTTTATTTTGGGGGTTGAGTGTTGGCCATTTTTTTTTGGTATATATTTATATAGTATTGAGGAGCATAAAGAGGTTAAAAATCTACTCCTCTCCATTTTGATTTCATCCTCTGATATACCCATGTTAAGTTTGAGGTCTAAACCTAACTGTATGCTCAAACATACATATACAAGCCTCTTATATATATTGAGGAGGTGCCTCTCTCCCTTCCTCTTTTTACCTTCTTCCGTCTCCCTCCCTCCTGCCCCCACTTTCACTCCCTCCTTCCTTCTGCCCTTAGTAAAATGAGAGTATAGTATGAATGTGACCGTGCAAATTATTTTGTGAAGTGTAACATGGATGTCCCTTCAGATAATAGGTATAAATCCAACTCACTTACTGCTTTGCTCTACTGTCAGCCATTCTCTCTGCCTCTGACCTTATCTTTCATCACTGCTTCTCACATAATCTGTTCATGCCTCCTTGGCTGTTCTCATACCCCAGGCATGCTCCCACCACAGGGCCTTTGCTGTTCCTCCTTCTGGAGTTTTTTCCCACATACAGCCAAAGAGCTCACTCCAACATTTTTTAGGTCCCTCTTAAATATCACCTTTCAACCTATTATATTAAAAAAAAAAAAAAAAAAGGGGGGGGTTAACCCTTTAAATGCTGGAATTTTTTTTTTGCTCAAACTTCTTATGGAAATACTGTGTGTGTGTGTGAGTGTGTGTGTGTGTGTGTCTGTGTGTGTACAGAAACTGTCCCACTCCTAAATGTACAGGGATGAATTTTTCACAAAGTGAACTCAAACACTTATCTGAGTGCTGTGATTTTGAATTCAGTCTCTCTAAAGAATACCTGTATTTTCTGGGTTTCTTAAACATAATTTATGGAACATATTTTAACTTTTTTTATGGTTAAACATTGTCATTATAAACACAGGCTGATGACATGTAACCCAATACTATTGTGAAATCAGTATTGAAGGAGAGTGCCTTCTTTATAGACAGACAGACACACACACACACAAACTCACACACCACCCCCCCCCATAAATTATGTTGATTGTGATCTCCAGCAATTAACCATATTGAATTCAAGGTCTATCCAGGCACCATACTGGCACAATATCCTTCTCTCATTCCCACACACAAACAAAATACTAAACACAGATGTGTTTGCAACCTTCTCTGACGCTCCAGAAGACTTGGTTTTTCATTTCACTTTTTAGAAAGGTCAATATTGATGAACTGTAGACTATACTTTTCTTGGATTGATATAGAATAACAATCAAGCTTGCTTTTACTAGTCTGGTATGTAATTGCCAATTTTAATGAAATCAGAATGTTTTAGAACACATTTCTCTTTATTCTCTGATCAGCACATTGAGTATTTCTGCCTGTGAATTCTTCATGTATTGTAGGGAGAATGGAGCTGATGATATGGTGGGTGGGGTACTGAATGTCTGGGCTTTGATTTGCATAACTTTGATAGAAAAGCTAGAAAATTTTTCACTTCCCAGCATTAATAGTTCTTGTTGCTATGTATTTAAAAACAAAAATGCTTGAATAGCGTAGTAAAAATATCCTCATTGGGTTTATTCTTTTGTATTAAGTACCTATTATGTATACTTGGGTCATTGGTAAGGTACCAGTTAAACAGATACTTGCAACCTAACTACTTTTTAGAAATGGCGTTTCTCCTAGGATGAACTCTATAATATCCTACCTGTATAATCTACAATTATAAGTGACTAATATTTTTTGCTGTGAAATCTTAAGTAGTAGTGATAGGGAGATACAGTTTCTGTTTAGTAGCTGGCTACAAGAATCTCTATTTTGAAAAATGATTATGTTCTGTTCTCAGATACAACTTTCATGGAGACATCAATATCTTCTGAATAGTGCATCTGGTGTTTGTGTTGTATGCTAATTTTGTGCCCTTTTTACACAATAGTCTTTCATACATACTGGATTATACTAACACTTATTACTAAGGATGTGGTTGCTGACTACCTTAGTCATTTGGTCATGCAAATAAATAATTCAAAGCTTTTTGTTCTCTGAAACCTGCTGTGGCTGAAGTAAGAGCCATTCTGTTATAGCAAATTTCATTTGTATGGTAATTATTTTTATAATGCACTGAAAATCTTATTTTGTTCTCACCATTACTAAGTATAATATTGTTTTCTGTAAAGTTTAGGACAGGTGATAGCTGATGTATTTCAGTATTTGGAAATCTTGTTAGTCCTTAATGTTTAACTCTTTGGATTTTGATCAGGACCAGAATGGCAAACTCTTGCCGTGGGAAGAATTTAACTAAATATTTGTAGTAAAATATGTGTCCTTTTGTTTACTAATGCTGGAGTGGTAGGTAGTACAAACTGAATTTACTTCAGATATTTTGAGATTAATGAAATGTAAAGAGAAAATTCTTGACAGTCTTAGTCTGTAAAATAAAGTCAATGAATAGAGTATATCTAAATTACAGCCCATTTTAGGTAAATTGCTTACTTAAAGTGAGTAAATTATCTACTTAAAATATTTGAGTAAGTTGCTTACTCAAAATATTTGAACTTTTTAATACTACAGAGTTAGGATTTGGACTCAATAATTCTGAGAATCATGCCACTCAACAAGCATTTATTGAACCAGACTCTTAGTAATAATTGTTAGAGTCTAGAGAATATCGGTGCTCTTATGGTTTCTCTTGAAAGTAACTTGGCCTCTTGCCCTGAAACAGTAGGATTAGAAGATGAGGAATTCCTGTTTTATTTCTGGAATTACTACTGATTTGTTGGTTTAGTATATCCTTGGACAAGTCATGCAACTTGTTTTTGAGACTAAATGAAATGAAAATCTAAAGTTTTAAAAGTTCTTAGATAAAATAATTTTGTAAATATAAGATGGCATTATTTATTATTCACTTTGCTATTATTTCTGCAGGCTGCATCTTATCCTGGCATAGGTTTAATGTAGGGATTTCTCTCAAATAAGGATATACACGCTGTTTATCTTATAAATATTTTCCTTTAATAAGTTCTAACTTGAGTTAGGTACTTATAAACTAACAGATGCAGAGATACAGATAGTATTACAATCATTTATGTACTTTAGAAGATGTTTTACTTTTATTTGGATAGGGAAAAATTAGGAGAAAGCTGGACAATTATAACCTTAAAACATAATCATTCCTCAGTATCCATGGGGGGATTGGTCCCAGGACCCTCCCTGTTCCACCAGGATACCAAAATCCACAGATGCTCTAGTCCCTGATATAAAATGGCATAGTGTTTGTATATAACCTAAGCATATCCACCTGTATACTTTAAATCATCTCTGGATTACTTATAATGCCTAATACAATGTAAATACTATATAAATAGTTCTTATACTGTATTGTTTAGGGAATAATGATAAGAACAAAAGATCTTTGCATCAAGTTCAGTACAGTCGCAACAGTCTTTTTTTTTTTTTTAATCTGGGGTTAATTGAGTCCAAAGATGCAGAATCCATAGACGTGGAGGGCTGACTATGTTAACTTCCTCTTATTTGTCTTGTTCAGATTTTTTGTTGTTCCTTCATGTTTGGAAAGGAATTTTTGTCTGTTTGATACATCTGACTAGCTAAAGAACACCAGATTTCTGTTTCATAAACTTCATTGTTCATGTCTTTACCATAGTAGTGAGGTAGTAATTTTGCTTTAAAGCATTTTCTCTTTTTCAGTCCACAAGACTTCGGAAGAGATTCAGTTTATTTAGTAAATGTTTAACACCATCTTTGTCCAGAGAGCAACACACTGCAGAGAGAGTTAGTGCTAGCAGGGAGTAAATTAACACAGTCCTTTCAAGGTATTTTTAAAAATCTAGTAGTGAGAAAGTATACTTAAAGTAAGGTAATGGGTTACAACTTAGAATTTTTTAAAAAATTGCCCCGACTCAGAGTCGTTACAGTCTGACTCAGTGGTTTTCACAGTGTGATTTGGATCGTCCAGACCTTTGAGGAGTTGGCAGGTCTGCGAAGTCAAGTCAGTTATTTTCATAATAATACAAAAATGTTATCTGCCTTTTTCACCCTTGTTCTCTCACAAATATATGGTGAAGTTTTACAGAAATTAAATATGTGATGACACCATCACCCTCACAGCTAATGGAATGTGAGCTTTGTATATTCTTATGTTTAAAATTTTTATCATGTGTAATTTCTGATATGCGAAATGTTAATAGACATAATCTACATGAACAGCAGCTCTTTGGGATCCTCAATAGTTTTTAAAAGTTTATAGGGGTCCTAAGAACAAAATGTGTAAGAACTGCTAGTCTGACCTGAAGTTTATTTATTTTTACCATATGTAAAGGAGCCACCTCTGTTGCCTCACTTTCTCAGTGAGCTTTAATAAATATTAAATATATACATTATTTTCAGTTGCTATCTAGTATTGCTTGTACACGTTGGTATTGTAAGACACAAGGTTGAGTGGATTTGTTACAGTGTTGACTACACCATTTACTATGTGATCACAGACAAGCTGCCTTAGCTTCCTCTTTTGTAAAATAGTGTTTATAATACTGTACCTTGTTATGAGTTGTGAGAATCAAGGACATATATCAGAGTTGCATAATTTACAGAAGTGCTAGAAATATACAAAGTGGTCATTTTTGTATTCTCTTATTCAATGGTGTGTGTTGGGGGGGCTAGTAGAAAAGAACAGGAAAGGATAGGAGTTTGGATTTGCCCATTTTTTTTAGCTATGTGAGAGCTGCGAATTTTGATTTAATTGATCATAGGCCATGATAAGGGACCCTTACATTGTGGGTTGTGATGAACATAAGACTATACGAGATTTGCCAGACATAGTCAAGAGAATTACTTTGTTTCCCTGAACAACTCGTCTCATTTGATAATTTGCCTCTCTGGTGCATAGGCTATCAGCTAACATTGACTCATCTTTTAGTCACCAGCTCTTTGAATTCTATTATGAAGGACCTGCAGCCTTGATTATCACTCTTTTGTTCAGCATATATATAAAACTGCTTTGGAAAATTGTGAGGCATTTTGGACCTTGATCATTCTATGCAGAAAGAGGAACTTGGCTAAAAGTGAGCATTTTATATTAGGTAGAGGGTATATGGATGAGCAGGAGAAATTTTTTTTTGTAACAGTATTTGTTATCCTTGTTCTTATTAATTTCATAACTATTCAGGAATACTTTTTTTCTCTGTAGGAATGCAGAAATTAAAATGATTTCCCCAAGAATAGTATAGTACACTTCAAGGAATTTCATAAATAGAACAATTTTCTGTGGGTTTCCTGAAGTCAGTTTATTAATATATTCAGTTTAATATAAGCTTAGTTATAAAACTTGATGCAGAAATACAAAGGCAATAACTAAGGTAGGGAGGTGTGCTGACTTTTTGTTTGTTGTTTTTGTTTTTGAGATGGAGTCTCACTCTGTCACCCAGGCTGGAGTGTAGTGGTGCGACTTCGGCTTACTGCAACCTCCGCCTCCTGGGCTCAAGCAATTATCCCACTTCAGCCTCTCGAGTAGTTGGAAGTATAGGCGTGCACCACCATGCCCAGCTGATGTTTTGTATTTTTAGTAGAGATGGGGTTTCATCATGTTGGCCAGGCTGGTCTCAAACTCCTGACCTCAAGTGATCGCCCACCTTGGCCTCCCAAAGTGCTGGGATTACAGGCGTGAACCACCGCACCCGGCCTACTGTTGTTTTTGAAACGGGGTCTTGCTCTGTCACCCAGGCTGGAGTGTAGTGGCACACTCATGGCTTAGTGCAACCTCAACTGCCCGGCTCAAGTGATCCTCCCACCGCAGTCTCCCCAGTAGCTGGGACTACAGGCATGCTCCACCACGCCCAGCTAATTTTTGTATTTTTTGTAGAGATGGGGTTTTGCCATGTTGCCCAGGCTGGTCTCAAACTCCTGGGCTCAGTCTATCCATCTACCTTGGCCTCCCAAAGTGCTGAGATTACAGGCGTCAGCCACCACACCTGGCCCTGACTATTGTTAATTTGTTCTCTTGCACTTAACAAATGATATTATCACAAAGCACACAATTAAGAAAAAAAAAAATCAACTAGCATGGGACTGAAATCATCGCCACGTGGAATCTGAAGCCCGAGGAAGACAAACAGCCATGAACTGGGACCATCATACGTGGTGAATGCTGAATTCTGAAGTGGTTCCTTGTGGAAGAGAAGAAGTTTGCTACCTGACATGTCTATAGGAGTTCATCCTTAATATAGATAAATACAAGGTTTGATAGGAAATATTTCTAGAGCACCTCACTGGGCCAAATGCCTTATGAGAAATTTCTCACCTCCTTACGTAACTCTATAAAATAGGTGCTATTATTACTATTCTTTCATAGGTGAAGAAACTGGGGGTCTCAGAGTTCCAAGTAACTAGCCCAAGGTGTCAAGGCTAGTAAGTATTAGAACCAAAATTCAAGACCAAGTATTGATTTAATACTTTAAACTGCCTTGTCAAAAAGAAGCTGAAAGTGAGGAATAAATAAATGAAAACCCAGGAGAAGAAAATCAGAGGGAAGAGAAAGATAAGGGATGGTGGGTAGTAAAAATAGGTGTGGAATGCAGCAGTGAGAATTAAGGGTTAGCAATCAGTAAAAAAGCAAGAGTCCATGAAAGAAGAGACGGGAGATGGAGGGGAAAGAAAGATGACTATAGGTTGGTGCAAAAGTAATTGTGGTTTTGCCGTTACTTTTACATGGCAAAACCTGCAATTATATTTGTACCACCCTAATAAATTTAGTGAACTACTGTTTTGGTCTGGGATGATACTATACTTTTATATACATATTATCCATTGAATCCCCACAGTAAAACCATAATAGTGATATTTCACTTATAAATGAATAAGTGCAGATTCAAAAGGTTAAACGACTTGCTCAAATTGAAACTCAGGTCTCTAAGATTGCAGAACTCATGCTTTTATATGATACCCAGTATACAGTTTAAGAAACAGGGAACTTTTTTATTTGACCTTTTATTATGAAAAATTTCAAAGATAGTTCTAAGGTAGAAAGAATAGTAAGATGAACACTCATAATCTGTCACTCATCTTCAACAGTTGCCAACTCACGGCCAATCCTGTTTATCTCTAACTCCCTTTCCTTCTTAATCCCATAGATTATTTTGAAGCAAATGCCATGTATTTTATCCATAAATACTAAGTATGTAGCTCTCATATTTTTTATCAAATATAAAATAAATTTTAACAGTAATACCTAATGTCATTAAATATCAAAGTAGCGTTCACATTTTCCTGATTGTGTAGGCTTTTTTTTTTTTTTTCCGAGATGAAGTCTTGCTCTGTTGCCCAGACTAGAGTGCTGTGGCATGATTGGGGTTCACTGCAACCTCTGCCTCCCGGGTTCAAGTGATTCTCCTGTCTCAGCCTCCTGAGTAGCTGGGATTACAGGCATGTGCCACCATGCCCAGCTAATTTTTGTATTTTTAGTAGAGACAGGGTTTCGCCACGTTGGCCAGGCTGGTCTCAAACTCCTGACCTCAAGTGATCTGCCCACCTCGGCCTCCCAGAATGCTGGGATTACAGGCGTGAGCCACTGCACCTGGCCCCTGTAGGCTTTTTTAATCACAGACTTTTGGTTTGCTTTACGTAGCAGTGATCATGCTCTGTTCAACAATGTATCCTGATTTTCTTTTTTTTTTGAGACAGGGTCTCACTGTGTCACCCAGGCTGGAGTGCAGTGGTGCAGTCTTGGCTCACTGCAACTTCCACCTTCCAGGTTCAAGTGATTCTAGTGCCTTAGCCTCCCAAGTAGCTGAGACTACAGGTGCATGCCACCACACCTGTCTAATTTTTGTATTTTTTGGTAGAGATGGGGGTTTCACTGTGTTGGCCAGACTGGTCTCGAACTCCTGACCTTAAGTGATCCACCTTCCGTGGCCTTCCAAAGTTCTGGGATTACAGGCATAAGCCACCATGTCCGGACCTGATTTTCTAAATAGCAGTTTAACATAAGCATTATCTTATATTTTATTTCAACTTTGTAAATTAATTTAGACTTGAATGCATTCTTTTATTATCTTTAAACATTTCACTGCTTTATTGCTTTTACTGGGAAAAAAAGTTTGTCTGTATGAAAAGTTGTAAGTTTAATAACATGCTATATTTTAAAATACCTTTTTTTTTGAAAGAAGATTCTATATCATGAAAAGGTGGGGCAGGGAGTACTCCAAAACCTTAGATGAGGCCAACATGAACTCATTTTCCAGAGAGACAGTAATCTCAGTAATTACCCCTGACTTATAAGCTATCTGGGTTATTTTTAATTTTTCTTTTTCTCATTTGTTTGTCGTTGATTACTTCCCTTTCCCCAGTCCCAGATTAGGATGCTTACCTTAATGATAGATTAATAGTAAAGTACATATTATTCTCTTATCACACCAGTCTAATTTAGCTTTTGTAAATGCAGTTAGGAATAACAATAACATAACTTCTGCCAAATACGGTTAACATTGTTAGTCAGGAACATTTAAATATAACTTTATTCCTAAAAGAGCATGGACCTGGATGTGAGTATACCCGTGTTTTTAGACTCAGGTGTAATTAGATTATTTCTCATGAGTAAAATGAAAGGATTTAAATATTTAGGTGTCTGTGGAATTACCTTTCATCCTGTGGAATAAATTAGTATTTGTGTGTGTTTTGCTTTAGTTATTTTCAAATTTTAATGGTAATCTTCAAATTGAGTTTTTCCTTTTTAAATTTTTCTTATTTTTCTTTTTTTTATGTCATAAATGTCTCAGCATCTCTTTTTAACTTATTAAATGATATTAAGAAAATTATGTTAAATATTAGGCAATTTTAGATTTAATACAGTTGTCTCTAAAAATAGAATCTGCAGGAAACTCTCAGTTCACAGAAGAAAAAAGGATTGAAGATGGAATCAACCAGTTGATAGTTTACAAATTAGACTGAGATCTGGAGCTATTCATTATAATGACTTAAAGATTAATGAGATCCAGATACTATCTTTTCTAAGACTTAAGGCTCCTGTGGTCTTAGAAAAGAGAAAAATGAGCATATAATAACTTAAGAATTTTTAAAAATAGAATATGATTGTAATAGAGCAGACTAACAACACCTTAATAGTATTTCTTCTAGAAACTTCTGAAATTTTTCAGAAAAATTTAAGTATTGTAGTATAATTAAAAGTATGCCATTTTAAAGTATATTTCATGTCATTAAATAGGTTCTTTATTTCAGTGGAGATATACTAAGTGCCAGTTTATGTGCCAGGCATTTTGTTAAATACCAGGAATTTAAGCTGAACAGTAATAATAACTAATGTCTATTGAGTGTTTGCTGGCATGGTACTAAGTGCTTTTCATTATTCAATGCAATTCTTGTAACAGCACTGTGAGGTAGGTGTAACTATTATCCTCCTTTTGCCTCTGAGGAAACCGAGGCTCAGATTTTGGTCAAGGTCAGAAGTTTGCTCAAGGTTATATTGCTGGGAAGTGGCACAGTAGGATTCCAAGCCAAGCTATCTGGCTCCAGAGTCTGTTCTTAATCTCTATTCTATATGGCTGATAAATGTAAGCTTTCTTTTCTCAGGCAACTCACAATTTAGTTGGGAGGAGGGGATCTTTCAGGAGAACTAGAAAGATGGAGACAGATACATAAATAGTATGGCTAGTAGCAAAACAGAGCGTATATAACAGGTGAGGAAACAATTACCAGATGGTAGAGGAGAGGGACAGGTTCAAGAGAGGAGGTGACTGAAGTAGAACTTCAGGAGTGAAAAGCTTACCACGTAGGGCTAGACTACGTATGGCATCAGAGTGTTTAGCAGGTACAGTTTCTCAGGAAAAATAATATGGTAGTACTAACCTTGGTGAACATAGAGGAGTCTTGTGTATGAATTGTCCTTTTAATGTAATATCAATTGAAATGTCTAAGTAAAATTGAAAATTCGAAATTTAGATTCATAATTTACCAATACAGAAAATGAAGAGTATTTTGAACCATTGTACTTTGTTTTCTTTCTGGCTTATACTTAGTTTTGTATTAGTGTGCAATAGTTTGCATGATAATGTATGCCATAAAAGTTATGACTAATTGAGGTTTTGAAAATTATACTTTTAATGCAGCAGGGGGGATTCATTGTTTGAAGGAGTACTGGCTCTGAAGCATAATAAATGAAGAAACATTTTGAAAATGATCACTCACTGAGTTATCTAGTTTATATATTTGGTGTAGGAGAATTTAAAGAGAACATTTATGTTTGCTAGTTCCTGATGTGATAGAGCCGAAACTTTCCGACTGAAAGCAGAAACCATATAGGACTTTCAATTGCCGGTTTATAGCTGCTCGTTCCACTCTCTCCCTTAGAAAGGATATAGTGTTGTGTGTATTCCTGAGCCTGAAATATGACTGCAGTATCTGAGTATCTAACTTTGACTGGTCTCTCTATTATCAAGTAAGCCTATTTGTTAAACAGATGAGATGGTATTTGAGGTAACTGTTAAAGAATAGTTTAGCTTTAGACATAGGGAGATGGGATAGGAGCATACTGTGGGTAGGAGAAATCACAAAGGAACAGAATGAGGGTCTTGTAGGATCTTCAGGGATTCAGTGAGGAAGCCAGTTTGAAATAATAATACTTGGGCATAAAGAAGAGAAGAAAACCAGAATTTGTGTGCTTATAACAGCCACGAACTTGACTAGGTGTATCACATGTGTGAACTCTAAATCTTTGTAATAGTCCTGTGAGGTAGCTTTTTATTTACAACAACAAAAAGTAGAGGCTTTGTTTTTGGTTTAAGAAAGTACTCTTTTTAAGAAAAGGAAACAATTTCAAAAATCCCAACATTCTCAGCAATCAGTGAAAACCTAAACCAGGCCAATGAGGAACACAGAACAACAGAAGAGACATTTTAACGGTAAATGGATGGAGGGGAACGGAGATAGAACTAATTGGTTGTGAGGAGGAGTAAAAGGTAACCTCCACGTTTCCAAGTCTCTTTGAAATTGGTGGTGCCAGTAAGAGAAAGCAGGAGAGGAGGGTACAAGTTTGAAGAAAGAGTGTTTAATTCATTTTTAGGTACCAATATATGAACTGTGATAAAAGCAACAGCAAGTGATGTTGCTCAGGGAAGTTAGAGAAAGGAAACAGGAAGACAGAAACCACGTTGTTTTAGTATACAGAACAATTTTTCTAATTCTTCATTCTGGAAAATTTCACTTAAGAGTCAAGAAAATAGTTCAGTAAATGCCGCTCCCCACCCCCTCACCCCCTCCCTCATCCTGCTTTGTAGCCAGTAATTAACTTAGGGCCTCTCTTGTTCATCTATATCTTGCCACACACCTCTCCCCCGATTATTTCGAAACAAAATTTATGTGTAACATCAATATGTCTTTTTTAAAAAAGTATAATCCCACTATCAAAGCTTTAAAAAGTAATAATTCTTTAACGTCTAGCTTAGGATCATTTTTTTATATCCCCAAATTAGAAAACATAAAGGTGTAGATTCTCAGAAATGACTATTTTATAGTGTTCCTTACAATAAACTAGCATGGATTTTTATTAGAACAGAGAGAGATTCATTGATCTTTTAACCACGTGGACTTGTTTACCCCTTCCTTCTGAAATATTGTGACTAATGTGGGTCTTGCTTGGAGGACTAGGATGAGAAAGTTTGAGAGCCATCAAACTGCACTGGGAAGGTCATTCCCATTATTATTGATTTCCACTCTCTCTAGGACTCCAAGTCAGTATTAATAGAATTGCTGAAGAATTTTATTGAGTTCTTTATATTTTACTCAGCATCATAACCTAGACAAAATAGTTTGGAAGACAAGAGGTACTGTTTTAGATATCTAAAGGAAACTTAATAGAGAGCCCATGATTAACACTAGCATTTACTTTCTGTAAACCATTAAAAGTGAGATACTGTGATTTTATAGAAATTATACAGCTTTACAATGCAGATTAGGAAATGTGTTTTAGTAAAAGTGGCATTGTATTAGGACTTATTACAACTCCACTCCTGTGGCTCCACCCAGAAGCAATTTGGCACACCGGAGGACAGCTTCAACCCGCTATGAGTTCATCTCTGCCCCAACCAATCAGCAGCAAGCACCTATTACCCGGCCACCCCACTCCTTCCCCCAAACTACCTTTGAAAAACGCCTCACCTGCGAGCTTTGAATGAAGTGATTTCGGTATACATTTTATCTCCCCTGTGTTGTGGCCAGCCTTGTGTCTATTAAACCCTTTCTCTACTACAATGCCACCATGGTCTGTCTTTATGCCGTGGGCAGGAAGAACCCCTCAGGTGGTTACAATACCTTGTAGTTTAAGAGATGCTGGCACATGAATTAGTTTTACTTCACCATCTCATAGGTAACAAAAAGCATGTATTATTCCCCTCCTCCCTTTTTGAACAAGAAAATGAAGTTTAAGGAGATAAAAGACTTTTCCAATATCACCTGCTTTATCAGTGATGAAGTTGGGACAACAATCTATATTTATATATGATTCTAAGTTTTGTGTTCTTTTGTCTTCTTTTTTGTGTTCTTTTTTGTCTCCTTGACAAATCCTCATCTAACCTTTGCCTGAGTATTTCTAGAGATAGAGGCTTGCTACTACATATTGAGAAAGCCATGTTCTTTTTTCACTAGCTCTAATTGTTACAAAGTTTTCTCGTATTGATCTGAAAACTCTAGCAGATTTATCACTTGAGCAAGAACATGAAAGCTCAACTACAGTTAACAGTAGATCTAGACCTCTGCATATTTTTACATTGGGTTTGTAGTAAAACCTTTCTCTCTAAAGATCACAGTGTTTGCAAACAGTTTTACTGCTGCCATGTGATGGAGATGTCACCAGCTGGTATTCAGCATGCTTATAGAGCAAACTTGAAGAGACATCTTAAAGTAAAACATATTTTAGATGTTACAAAAGGTTCTCTCAGATCTACACAGGAGAATTTAAATATGTATTTTAAGTGTTAGTAAAGTAATGCACATTTAAAAATTAAACACGCCAAGTGTAGTGGCTCACTCCTAGAATCCCAGCACTTTGGGAGGCCAAAGCAGGAGGATTGCTTGGACCCAGGAATTCAAGACCAGCCTGAGCAATATAGCAAGACCCCACCTCTACAAAAAATAACTGGGTGTGGTGGCCTGCATTTGTAGTGCCAGCTACTTGGGATGCTGAGGCAGAAGGATTGCTTGAGCCCAGGAGGTCAAGGCTGTAGTGAGCCATGATCACACCACTGCATTCCAGCCTGAGCAACAGAGTAAGACCCCGTCTTCAAAAAAAGAAAAAAACATGTTTTTTCTTTAAACTTTTATTAAAATATAATTCACCACCTGAAAAGTGTACTAATCAGAAAATTCAGCTCCATGAATGTCTACAAAGTGAACAAACTTGTCAAATCAGCATTCAAAACAAGCAACAGAGTATCACCAGCAACCAAAAAGTTCCTTATATGCTACCTAGTTACTACCTTCCGCTCCTCTGCCTAAAAGTAACTACTATCCTGATTTCTAACACTATTTTTAGATTTTTTTGTGTTTGTTTTTTGCCTGATTTTGAACTTTGTATAAATTGAATCATACCGTATATACTCATTTTTGCTGTCTTTAGCTCAAGAGTAGTTTGTGAGATTAATCCATGTTGTTGCATATAGATACACTTTGTTCATTATATTTGCTGTGGAGTATTCCACTGTGTGAATGTATTTCAGTCTGTCCATTTTTGTTGATGGGCAGTGTTGTTATGAATATTCTTATATATGCCTTTTGGTGAACATTTGTGCACATTTCTCTTGGGTATATCAAGGAGTAGGATTGCAGAGTCATAGGGTGGATCTCTACAGCCTTCGTAGATATTACTACAATTTTCAAAGTAGTTTTAATAGTTGAAACCAGCAGTTTCACATCCTCTCCAGCATTTGGCATTGTTTGTCCTTTCATTTTACTTAATGCATATAACTTAAAAATCAAAACAGAAGAAGTTATAATGAAAATCAGCACTTGCCTCCCTAAACCCTTTACTTTTCTGCCCTAAACTAGACTGTTCAGAAGCAATCGTTTCTAACTATATATTCTCGCTTTGTCACCCAGGCTGGAGTGAAGTGGCACAGTCTCTGCTCACTGCAAGCTCTGCCTCCCAGGTTCATGCCATTCTCCTGCCTCAGCCTCCCAAGTAGCTGGGACTAAAGGCGCCTGCCACTGTGCCCGGCTAATTTTTTTTGTGTTTTTAGTAGAGATGGGGTTTCACTGTGTTAGCCAGGATGGTATTGATCTCCTAACCTTGTGATCTGCCCGCCTCGGCCTCCCAAAGTTCTGGGATTACAGGCATGAGCCACTGCGCCCGGCCTATATATTTCTATTTTTAACAGCTTTTAAGAGTCATTGGTTAAGAGCATAGATTCTGGGGCCAGGCGCAGTGGCTCACACCGGTAATCCCAGCACTTTGGGAAGCCGAGGCAGGTGGATCATGAGGTCAAGGGTTCAATACCAGCCTGGCCAACATAGTGAAACCCCGTCTCTACTAAAAATACAAAAATTAACTGAGCATGGTGGCAGGCGCCTGTAATCCCAGCTACTTGGGAGGCTGAGGCAGGAGAATAGCTTGAATCTGGGAAGCGGAGGTTTCAGTGAGCTAAGATCATGCCATTGCACTCCAGCCTGGGACAGAGCAAGACTCTGTCTCAAAAGAAAAAAAAGAAAAAAAGAAAAAACACAGATTCTGGAGCTAGACTGCTAGACTACCTAGATTCTTATTTTGGTTCTACAACTTGCTAGCTGTGTTTCCCTGAGCAAGTTACTTAACCTCTCTGCATCTTAGTTCCCTCATCTGCAAAATGGGGTTTATTATAGTGCCTATCTCATAGAATTGTTTTGGGAATTAAGTTAATATAATGCCTTTCACATGCTAAGTATGTAATAAGTGTTAGCTATACTAATAATAATGGTGTTATCTCTGTATTACTAAACAGTATCATATAGCTCTTCCTGAGTCAGAAGCTTTAGACAGTGACTATTGATTGGCTTCAGACGATAAAGGATTTCGCTAAGTAATATCCTCTCTCACCTTCTCTTTTGCCTTTTTTTGGATATAGTTTTATTACTATTTTCCATTCATTCACTGACCTACATCTTTTTTTTTTTTTTCATTTGAGAGTGGGTCTTACTCTGTCACTCAGGCTGAAGTGCAGAGTTGTGATCTCAGCTCACAGCAGCCTCAATCTCCCAGGCTCAAGTGATCCTCCTGCCTCAGCCTCCAGTGTAGCTGGAACTATAGGGGCACACCACCATGCCCAGCTGATTTTTGTATTTTTTTGTAGAAATGGGGTTTGGCTATGTTGCCCAGGCTGGTCACGAACTCCTGAGCTCAAGCAGATCGCCTGTCTCAGCCTCCCAAAGTGTTGGGATTTACAGGCATGAGCCACCACACCTGGCCATCCTTATTTTCTTATTTTTATATAATTGATAACATGTTCTGTTCATAGTTAAGTCTTCCTTGGTCTGTGTTTTTACATTATTATGTCTATATAAGTACTGTTTATCTACAGAACTGTCTTATATGCAGATTATGTTTCCTTCTCTATATTCCAGTTTCGTAACCTTAGTGCCATTCAGGGTTTAGGACATCATTGCTCTCTTGACTTAGATTCACTGTTTTTGGATCACTTTCTTCAGTCTTGCTTTATGCCCTTATTTTGTGGGCATGTATCTTCATGTAACTTTTTAATAAAAGGATGTAGTCTTCAGCAAGCTTTTTGTTCTCCCTGAACTATGTGAAATGAGAAAATGATTTGAGATTCTTGCCTTAACATGTTATTGTGGGGATCAAATATAGTAATGTATGTAAAACTGTGAGCCTCCTTTGTCGGGCTCCTTCAGACTTGGTTTAGAACTTGTATTCCAGCAGAAAACAGGGTGATAATCAAGTCAGTCAAGGGACTGTAGATCAGGCTCTGGAGTTACATATGAGTTTTGCTATGGACTAAATTGTGCTCCCCTCAAAAATTAATAAAATATGTTGAAGGCCCAACCCTCAATGCAACTCTATTTGGCATAGGGCCTTTAACGAGGTAATCGGGGTTAATTAAATGAGATCGTAAAGATGAGCAGTAATCCAATAAAACTGGTTTCCTTATAAGAAGAGGGAGAGAGAACAGGAATATGCACATGGAGAAAAGGCTGTGAGAAGACACAGTGAGAAGGCAGCCATCGCCAAGCCAAGGAGAAAGGCCTCACCAAAACCCAACCCTGTCTGTACCCTGATCTTTGACTTCCAGCCTCCAGAGCCACTCAGAGTTCTGTTATGGAAGCCATCGCAGATTAATGCAAGTTCCAGTTTTGGCTCTAGCATTTATTAGGTGTGAGATCTCAAGACTATTTCCTTATGTACAGTGTGCTGATACCTAGTTTGGAGGTTGTAAGGATTAAGTGAGCAAATAAAGTGCTTTATACAGTCAGTATCTGGTTTGGTAGCCATTCAATAAATGTTTGTTTTTCATAAGCATTAAAAGGGACTATAATTTGTTTTAATGGAGCTGTGCCACTTTATGATTTTATTATTTTATCAGATAATTCTAACCAAACATTTATACATCAAAGCAGTGACAAGAAAAATTATTTCTGGGTAGCAGGGTTGTTGGTTTTCGTTTTAGCAGCTATGTTGAAATGTAATTCATATGCCGTACAGTTCACCTGTTTAAGCTTACAATTTAATTGACTTTTAGTATATTTACATATATGTACAGCCATCACCACAGTCAGTTTTAGAACATTTTTATCACCTGAGAAAGAAAACCCATAACCTTTGGGTACCTCCTAATCCCTCACCTACCCCCAGGCCTAAATAACGCCTCATGTACTTTATAAATTTTTCTATTCTGGATTTTCATATGAATGGAATCATATAATATCTGACCCTTGTGGCTTCAGGACATACTGGCTGCGTGTTTTATTTCTTGGAATATTTTTTTGTACTCCCTTGCCTCTTTTCTCTCCTTCTGGTTCTCCCATTATGTGTTTTACTAGTTCTTATTCCAGTTCGTACCTACTGTTATGAGTCCCTCTGTAATTTTTTAATTTCACTTATTGTACTTGTTGACTACAGAATTTCCTTTTTTTTTTTTTTTTTTTTGGTCCACAAAAAGAGTCAAACTCTAAAATATTTGAAGATACTTATTCTGAACCAAATAGGAGTGATGTGGCCTTCGACACAGCCCTCAGGAGGTCTTGTGAACATGTGCTCCAGGTGATCAGGGGTGCAGCTTGGTTTTATACATTTCAGGGAGACATGAGACTTCAATCAAATACATTTAAGAAATACATTGATTTGATCCAGAAAGGCAGGACAACTCGAGGGAGGCGTCTTCCAGCTTACAGGTAGATTTTAAAATTTTCTGGTTGATGGTTGAGTTTATCTAAAACCTGGGATCAATAGAAAGGAATGTCTGGATTAAGATCAAGAATTGTGGAGACCAACGTTCTTATTTATTGCAGAGGAAGCCTTCAGGTAGTAGGCTTCAGAGAGAATAGGTTGTAAAACATTTCTTATCAGACTTAAAGTCTGTGTCCATGTTAATGCTGGAGGGGTATGATGAGGCCTGTCCTGTCTGTGTTGATGTTAATGAAATGGCTCCATTGTCTGGGGTATATACCCTGGTTCTTGGTCTGGTGGAGAAAGAACTCAGGACACGGACACACACGAGGGGTGGGTTTAGAAGAGGAAAGTTTAATAGAAAAAGAAAAGAGAGAGAAAAAGCTTCCTTATGCTGAGAAAGTGGGTCGTCCAAAAGAGGGTCTCTGATTTACGGTGGAAAGCAATTAGTTTTGTACAGAGGCTTGAGGGGGCGGTGATTGATTTACATAGGGCTCAGGGGATTGGGTTGACCAGGTGTGCTACTTACCTAGTCCCAAAAAGACTGACCCTCCCACCCTAGTCTTTTATTATACAAATGAGGCCTCCACCTGGCGGCAGCCATGATGCCTGTACATGGTTTTACCAGGAGGCTGCCATGAGACCCTAAAAGTGGTGACAAGGAAAAGAGGGCAGGAGAGAAGGAAAAGAGGGCAGGAAACACCATATTGAATGTACCTGGCTTCCAGGTACAGCTGCATTTACATATAAAAGCTCCTAGTTTATATATTATACCTGACTTCTGTGGCTGCTTTCTGTTTGAGAAGAAATGGTTTGGGGGCTGCTTTTTATTAAAGGAAAATTCCACCAAGAATTTTCACCCTTTCTAACTGCCTAAAAATTACCTATGAATAACTTCTGTATTATTAGCGCTGGAGGGGTATAATGAGGCATCTCTGGCATGTCCGACCCCCATTTGCCATCATGGCTTGAACCATTCTTTTAGATTAAATTTTAAGAGTGCCCTGGCTGAGGAGGAAGTCCAATCAGATGGTTTGGGGGGGCCTTAGAATTTTATTTTTGGTTCATAGTTTCTTTTTTTACAATTCCTGTCTCTTTATTGGTATGCTCTATTTAATATAACATTGTGATAATACCTCCCTATAGTGGTTTTTTTTTTTTTTTTTTTTTTTTTGGAAAGAGTTTCGCGCTTGTTGCCCAGGCTGGAGTGCGATCTCAGCTCACTTCTACCTCTGCCTCCCAGGTTCAAGCGATTCTCCTATCTCAGCCTCCCGAGTATCTGGGATTACAGGCATGTGACACCACGCCCGGGTTAATTTTTATATTTTTAGTAGAGACAGGATTTCATCATATTGGTCAGGCTGGTCTCGAACTCCTGACCTCAGGTGATCTGCCTGCCTTGGCCTCCCAAAGTGCTGGAATTACAGAAATGAGCCACCACGCCTGGCCGAACCCCAATAGCCGAACCCCTATAGTTCTTTAATCACGTCTTGTTCCATGAACATATTTATGGAGACATATTTAACATCGACACAGACTTTAAGTCTGATAAGAAACATTTTACAACCTATTCTCTCTGAAGCCTACTACCTGAAGGGTTCCTCTGTAAATAAGAACTTTGGTCTCCAAAAATTTTGAATCTTTTTCTGTTAAATCTAACATCTGGCCCCTCTCACAGGTAGTGTGTGTGTGTGTTTTTTGTTTTGTTTTTGTTTTTTGCTGTATGGGTCGTACTTTTCTGTTTCTTTGTATGTCTCATAACTTTTTCTTGGAAACCAAACACTTTAGATAATATATTGTAGCAACCTTAGATACTGGTCTCCCCTTACCCAGAGCTTGATATTTGCTTATCTGTTTTTAGGTTGGCTGGCTGGATTATTTTAGTACAGTACACCTACCCCACTCACCCCCTCCCCACCACTAGTGTTAACTCTCTTGTTGCTTTTAATAGCACCCAGGGGTGTAACTTGTTCTACAAACTGTTCCAATCAAATTGTGCCTCCTTTAGGAATAGTTACCTTGGTTAAGTGTTTGATACTTGCTCTCACCCCAGGAGGGCTCCTCCCAGCTATCTTATTTCCTGTTTCTCTACTAGGAGCACAACAGCCTGCAGCCTAGGATATGTCTTCCTTAAATCCTTGAAGGAAGACATGTGCTTTTCACCACAACCTCCATTGTTCTTGATAGTACCTTTAGGTTTGAGCTTCTTCACAGACTATTGTAAATGAAATTAATTCCTTTGGGAAGAGATTGGGAGAATCTGTTTTCTGACCTGCCTCTCCCTCTCCTTTTCCCCTTAGCAAAATAATCAGAACCAGGTCTCTGGAGCTAGGGGTGAAGACAGCCGTAGGCTTCTCTCTGGGTGATACCACAACTCTAGGAGCTGAGTGCTAGATTGGGGATGGATTGGCCTGAGGTTCTCTTGGCTTGCCTTTTCTACTATGGAACCACTTCCTCATGAGCCAGGGCAAGACAGTCAGGGCTCCAGTATTCTCAGTGTTCTGTGCCCAAGGTAGACCCTCCATTCCATGAGTGGGGGCTGGGTCAATGAAGGAAGCCCCCACCTGTTGACCGAACTTGCCTGGAAGTAACAGGTGACTGGTGGCTGGATGAGAAGTGTTCCTATCCTCCTCCTCCTCCTCCCAGGGAGAAAGCCCACCAAATGAGAGCTGTGGGATGAGGGAGCCCTGTGTTCATGGCAGTAGAAGTCTAGCATGGAGTGGCCTGGCACGGTGGCTCACACCTGTAATCCCAGCACTTTGGGAGACCGACGCAGGCGGATCACAAGGTCAGGAGATTGAGACCATCCTGGCTAACATGGTGAAACCCCATCTCTACTAATGTAGGAACCGAGCTGTCGATTCTTTCCTGGGCAGGGGTCGCCGCGAAGGAACACCTGACACGGGAGTCACAGCAGAGAGTTATTTATTACTAGCGCTCTAGGGTCTTAAGCTCTAAGTTGGCCCTGGGACCTTGACTGCTTGTTACAGGCTGTTTATATAGGCAAACACAAGTTCAAACACAGCTTATGGCGCGAAATTCAAACAAAGCTTAAGG